>NC_053427.1:62721004-63021004 GCF_007990345.1 Gossypium hirsutum | reverse complement strand
TCTCGGTTCTACTCATTCATATGTGTGCATGAAATTGGTGTCTAGTATGAATATACCTGTTGAGAACACATAATTTATGATTAGAGTGTCGAATCTGTTAGGCAAATGTGTGACTGTCGATAAAGTATGTAAGAAATGTCCTTTAATGATTCGGGATCATTACTTTCCGGCCGACTTGATGTTGTTGCCGTTTGATGAGTTTGATGTTATTTTGGGTATGGATTGGTTGACATTGCATGATGCTAAAATAAATTGCAAAGAAAAGATTATAGAATTAAAGTGTGGAAATGGTGAAACTCTGCGGGTTGAATCAGATAAATCAGAGGCATTGCCTAGTGTGATTTCTTCAATATCGGCTCAAAGATATCTGAGAAAGGGTTATGAAGCTTATTTGGCGTATGTAATTAATACAAAAGAAGTTGAAAAGAAAGTTGAATCAGTGCCAGTTGTGTGTGAATTTGCGGACGTATTTCCAGAAGAATTGCCGGGTTTGCCTCCAGTCAGGGAAGTAGAATTTGGTATTGATTTGATACCAGGAACAGCTTCGATTTCGATTGCTCTGTATAGAATGGCACCAGCAGAGTTGAAGGAATTAAAGTCGTAGTTGCAAGAGTTGACTGATAAAGGTTTTGTGAGACCGAGTTTTTCACCTTGGGGTGCTCCCGTGTTATTTGTGAAAAAGAAGGATGGTTCTATGAGGTTGTGTGTTGATTATCGACAGTTAAACAAGGTGACAATCAAAAACAAGTATCCGTTGCCAAGAATTGATGATATTTGATTAGCTAAAATGAGCGACATGGTTTTCAAAGATTGACTTGAGATCTGGGTATTACCAACTGCGGGTAAAAGAGTCGGATGTGCCTAAAACTGCTTTTAGAACAAGGTATGGTCATTATGAATTTTTAGTTATGCCATTCGGATTGACAAATGCTCCTGTTATGTTTATGGATTTAATGAATCGCATATTTCGGCCAGACTTGGACAAATTTGTTGTGGTGTTTATAGATGATATTTTAATTTATTCAAAAGATGATACAGAGCATGCTGAGCATTTGAGGATAGTTTTGCAAACTTTGAGAAATAAGCAGCTGTATGCTAAGTTTAGTAAAAGTGAATTTTGGCTTCGAGAAGTTGGATTTTTGGGTCATATTGTTTCAGGTGATGGTATACGGGTTGATCATAGTAAAATTTCAGCCATTGTTGATTGGAAACCACCGAAAAACGTAACCGAAGTTAGAAGTTTCTTGAGGCTAGCTGGGTATTATCGGTGATTTGTAAATGGATTTTCTATAATTGCTGCTCCTATAACTAGATTACTCCGAAAGGATGTTAAATTTGAATAGACGGAAGAATGTCAACAGAGTTTTGAAGAATTGAAAAAGTTATTAATAGAGGCACCAGTGTTAGTACAGCCCGAATCAGGTAAAGAATTTGTGGTGTATAGTGATGCTTCCCTAAATGGCTTGGGGTGTGTGCTCATGCAAGAAGGAAAAGTGGTGGCATAAGCTTCGAGGCAGTTAAAACCTCATGAGAGGAATTATCCTACTCACGATTTGGAATTGGCTGCGGTGGTGTTTGCTTTGAAAATTTGGTGACATTATTTGTATTGTGAAAAGTGCCGGGTATATACCGACCATAAAAGTCTTAAGTACTTGATGTCACAAAAAGACTTGAATTTAAGACAGCGAAGATGGTTGGAATTATTGAAAGATTACGAGCTTGTTATTGATTATCATCCGGGAAAAGCGAATGTGGTTGCTGATGCTTTGAGTAGAAAGTTGTTGTTTCCTTTGAGAGTTATGAACACTCAGTTGAAAGTGTCAGATGATGGTTCGATTCTAGTAGAGTTAAGAGCAATACCGATATTTTTACAAGAGATTTTTGAAGCTCAGAAAAATGATCAAGATTTGCTAGCCAAGAGAAAACAGTGTGAAGTTGATACGGGATCAGATTTCAGAATCGATTCTGATGGTTGTTTGATGTTTAAAAATCGGATTTGTGTACCGAAAAATGATGAGTTGATTCAAAAGATTTTGCATGAAGCACATAATAGTTGTTTAGCGGTTCATCCAGGCAATATGAAGATGTATAATGACTTGAAGAAAATGTACTAGTGGAGTGGAATGAAAAGAGATATTTCCGAGTTTGTATCAAAGTGCTTAGTTTGTCAACAAGTGAAAGCTGAACACCAAGTGCCTTCGGGATTACTTCAGCCTATTATGGTTCCTGAATGGAAATGGGATCGAATTACTATGGATTTTGTTTCAGGATTGCCATTGACTCCAGGAAAGAAAGATGCCATCTGGGTAATAGTTGACAAATTAACTAAGTCGGCTCATTTTATCCCGGTACGTACGGATTATTCTCTTAACAAGTTGGCTGAACTGTATATTAGAGAAATTGTTAGATTACACGGAATACCATTGTCAATTATTTCAGATAGAGATCCAAGGTTTACCTCGCGGTTTTGGCAAAAGTTGCAAGACGCGTTAGGTACAAAGTTAAATTTCAGTACTACTTTTCATCCACAAACTGATGGACAATCAGAGAGAGTAATTCAGATTCTTGAAGATATGCTTAGATGTTGTGTATTGGAATTTCAAGGAAGTTGGGAAAGATATTTGCCGCTGGTAGAATTTACTTACAACAATAGTTATCAGACGAGCTTGAAAATGGCACCTTATGAAGCATTATATGGTCGTAAGTGTCGAACACCATTGTATTGGACTGAACTCAAGGAAAATCAGATTTATGGAGTTGACCTAATAAAAAAACTAAAGAAAAAGTGAAAGTAATTCGAGATTGTTTGAAAGCTGCTTCAGATAGACAGAAATCTTATGCAGATCTAAAACGAAAGGACATTGAATTTCGAGTTGGTGATAAAGTATTTTTAAAGGTGTCTCCGTAGAAGAAAGTCCTTAGATTTGGACGGAAGGGCAAATTAAGTCCGCGTTTTATTAGGCCGTATGAAGTAATTGAAAAAGTTGGACCGGTAGCATATCGGCTAGCATTACCACCTGAATTAGAGAAGATTCATGATGTGTTCCACGTATCTATGTTACATCGGTATCGTTCGGATCCTTCAAATGTAGTTTCACCGACAGAAATTGAACTACAACCAGATATGACCTACGAAGAAGAACCGATTAAGATTTTAGCTTGAGAGGTCAAACAACTAAGGAATAAAAATGTTGCACTTGTGAAGGTGTTGTGGGAAAGGCATGGAGTAGAAGAAGCTACATGGGAATCCGAAGAAACTATGAGAAATCAATACCCACATCTGTTTACAGGTAAGATTTTCGAGGACGAAAATCCTTAAAGGGGGGAGAGTTGTAATATCCCGAATTAGGGCCTAATCAGAATAGTGGTTTCGTGACCACAAATCCGAGATAGAAATAATTATTTTATAATTATTTTGATGATTATGATATGATTGCATGATTGTGTGAAAATTTCGTGATGAAATTCTATGCCTAAAGTGCTTAAATTGAAAGTAGGGACTAAATCGAATAAGTTGCAACTTGCATTCTAGAAGTTTTTTGTATGAAATTGTTTTGGAATATTAATGAGGAGGTCTTAAATAGCAATTTGACCAATTTTAAGTTCATAGACAAAATTAGGACATGGAAGGAATTTTTGGAAAGTTTAGTAGTAAGGGTATTTTGGTCATTTAGTTATTAAAATGAATTAAAAACAAAATTAAAAGCCAATTTTTGTCCATCTTCTTCATTAGGCCAAAATTTCAAGGGTTCTCCATAGCTAGGGTTTGTTTCAAGCTTCCAAGCTCCATAGTAAGTGATTCCAAGCCCCGTTTTTAATGTTCTTTACGTTTTTGGAATCCCGTTAGCTCGATTAAGCTTATGTTAGCAATAATTCAACCTAGGGTTTATATTTGGAAAAATACCCATAGGTGAAATTTGTGTATTTTGATGTTTTATGATAGAATATGGGGTTTTAAATTATGTTAGACAACTTGTACTACTCGATTTTAAGCAAAAACGAGTAAAAGGGCTTAATCGGTAAAAATACCTAATAGTCACAAGTACATGTTAGAGTGAGAATTTGATGTTTCCATAGAAGAGAAAAGTGATCAGCATGTTGTAAAACATAAGAATAAGGAATAAAGTTTAATCTCGAGCCTAGGGGCAAAAATGTAAATATGCAAAAGTTTAGGGGCAAAATTGTAATTTTGCCAAAATTTGAGTTAAGGATTAATTTGATAATGTGAGTATTAAATGAGCTAAATGTGTTATTTTAGATCAAGAAAGACGTGGAATCGACCTCAATCGAGGAAAAGAAAAGATTGTGGACTAAATTGCAAAATCTTTATATTTTGGTACCAAGGTAAGTTCATGTGTAAATGTAGTAACATAATTGTCATTTTAACCAATTTAATGTTGTTTATTTGATATGATGCTGATTATTATCATGAAATATTATGCTTTGTGGTTATTGTTGAATAATATGTAATTATGTGAATTACTTGATGAGTATGAACTACCACCGAAGTATCGATTTCGATATTCCGTGGAAGACGGCAAAGATGTGTGATCGAGGAAAACGCCCGTTTGAACCTTAGGAATAGATTAGGATACAAGTGACATGTCACTAGGATGGTTGAGCATCCGAACTCGTTGAGTTGAGTCCGAGTTCACTTATGGATGCGAATGTCCGAACTCGTTGAGTTGAGTCCGAGTTCACTTATGGATGCGAACGCCCGAGCTCGTTGAGTTGAGTCCGAGTTCACTTATGGATGCGAACGCCCGAGCTCGTTGAGTTGAGTCCGAGTTCACTTATGGGCGGGTTACATGGTAGCTTGATTACATATGCGGCTCTTATATGCAAATTATCCATGTATCCGAATTATATTCCGATGTGTTCAACGGGTAAAGTTTTACTCAAATGGAGGAATACTCGAGATGAAAAGAGACGTATTGGTAAGTGATGAGAAATGAATATTTTGGACAGGTATGTATTTAACCCTCGGGTTGAGTGTTAATTACAACCACGATAAGGTAATAAGATGATGGAAAATGATTAAAAAAATGTGATAAGTGTGTTGATGATATATGCTAATGTTGATTAGTTTGATTGTTTGTTATGTTATTTATTATTTACATATGAACTTACTAAGCATTTATGCTTACTCCCTCCTTCTTACTCATTGTAGTTTTGGACAAGCCAGTTCAGGAGTCGGGATAGGTCGAAGGCTCAGTCACACTATCAGGAAGATTTTTGGTAAATGGCTTGTAAATTTAAGTATGGCATGTATAGCAATATACTTATTTTGTGTAAATGATCTTATGATATGGTGACAGAATGGTTGAGAAAATATTTGATAATGATAAATTATGAAAATGGTAAGTTTAGATTATGTTTGATGTTAAGGAAAATCATTAAGATACTTAGTGCATAAAAACTCATAAGAGGGATGAAATTTGCCATAAACAGAATACTGCAGCAACACTGACGTGAGTTTGAAAATTTACTAAAAATCATAGAAATTGAATTTGGTGATGGACTACATATCAAATTGAATCTTATTATGTCTAGTTTCACATGAAACAAATGAAACAAGTAAAGTAATTATATGTTAGAAGATATTTGAATTTTAGTGAAACAGGTTCATAGCAGTTTCTGAATCCCCTGTTCCTACTTTATAAATTCACCATAAATTTTAAAGATATAATTAGGTGGTTTATTTTATATCCTAAGAATCCTTATTGAGTCTAGTTTTATGAGAAACAAACCTCATAGTCATATGAATTTTGTATAGAGAGAAATGTGGTTTGTGGTAAACAGAGGTCAGACCAGTCAAGTCCTGAAACAGGGGTAACTTTAACTAATAAACTGTACTAATTGGCCCAACCAAAAATTTTATAAAAACATTAATAGAAAGGTATATGAGTCTAGATTCAGGGAAAATTTACGGATCTTGATTTCAAGTTTCGTAACTCGAGATATGATTTTTCTTGTGACTGTGACGCAAGTAGCTTAAAAGCTGTGAATGTAGAAACAAATAATCCAAAGTTCTAAAAATGTTAAATTAAGCTTAGTAACACCTCATACTCGACTCCGGCGACGGTCTCGGGCGTGGGGGCGTTACAGATCTTCAGTCTTGATCATGAATCTGACTTCTGAGATGGATCAATCAGCTTCCTTGGGGTAATCCCTTACCCCTCTTCTCCGTCCCACTTTTTCTCCTCCTCTAGTACGTATTTATAGGCTTTGGTATGCCTAGAAACCCTCCAAAGTGGCTTTTTTCGGATTGGACTTAACTCGGGCTCAGCAGGGACACGCCCGTGTGACACGGCCGTGTTCGATCTGTTAAATTGCACACGGCCATGTGGGTCAATGGCCAGGCTGTGTGAATCGTGAAAGCCTTGCTCGACACCCTTGAAAGACACGGGCATGTGAGCTGCCCGTGTGGCAAGGCTTAAGCCGTGTCATCTTCTCGATTTGGTCCATTTTGTCCCTTTTTGGCTCCTTTTGACTCTTGGTGCTCTTCTGAGTACAAAACATGAAATTAAAGCATTAGGAGCATCGAATTCACCAAATCTAATGAGAAATCATCTATAAAATGCATTAAACATAGGGTAAAAATATGTATAATTTATAGTTTATCACAAAGACAATGATATTGCCAAACACTCAGATGAGCCTCGTGATTTGCATAAGATGCCATCATGCAAAATCATTGAGTTGTCCAACTCTAAAAGATTATCAAACATGTTAGACATCATGGAACAGAAGTGGAAAATGCTGCAAGAAATATCCAAGGCGCTAGCTCCAAGGGAAGAGGTCGTGCATGATGTTCCCAACCTTGATCCTGGGGACCCTTGTTTTAATGTTGACTACATTGAATTAGACAATAGTATTCAACAAGAGTTTGGAACTAAAGATCCTGGGATGAGTTGAAAATGACCAAAGTAGTCTCCAATCCAATTGACGTAGAATCAGACATAACAGTAGATGTAGTTGCTGACGTAAAACTATAAGTAACCATTAACATGGAACTTAAATCGATTCTGAATGAAAGTGTAGAAAAGCCAATACACTTTTTGGCCATAGCAGAGAAGGTACTAGCGGAGAGATCTATAAGTTCGACTCATTCTCATCTGACAAGGGAAATAAAACTTAAGTGACCAAAACTTCACACGACATGAAAGGGAGGAAGCTCGAGGCAATAATACCCTGAAAAACAATTTTGGGCTAGCTCGGATTTAGTACCAAGTGGCTTGTAATGTGGATGTTGTATCTGTAAAAAATAAGGCAATATCAATGGAATCAACAGAAGGGACTGGTTTGTATATACTGGCAATGGAACAATCGACGGATCAAAGTGTCGAGAACCAACTGGAAGTTCTTCTATGGTGGCAATACAGATCATCCCAATTTTGGAAGAACTTTTATTCCCTATTTTAAATTTTTTTCATTTTTATTTTCGTTTTCATTCGTTTATATTATTTTTATTAATCTTCGTTGTGCTTAGTTTTCCCACAACAGGTGTAGATACCATAGAGTGACAGAATAAAAAAAAATATCGAAGCAGGCAGAAACTGGGCTTTACGTTGCGACATCACGCCCTAATGTCGTGGCATCCTAGCTAGAACACACTTGCAACATTGAAGGCCCAAGTTTATTTAAATTATTTTAGGCGTTCTATCATCTATTATCGATACTTCTTCTTTTTATTTTCTTTATATTATATTTCATATTTCTTGTCGTAGAATATTTTTTTGGTACACTTTTTGTCCACTTGGAGCACTCAAATCCCGAGATTATCATAACAACAAGGATCTAGCCTACTTAGGGAAGCTTTCTTATTTACACTTTAATTATTTTTCATTAAGGACAATATGTGTTCTAAAGTGTAGGGGAAAGTGTAGAGGATTAGTTTGTATGTTTTTTGTTTATGTGTTTACTTTGCTTTAGTTGATTATTTCTTTAAAATATATATTATTATTTTGTTGCATGGTGTTTAGATTCCATTAACACTGTGAATAGTGGTTGAAAATAATAAAACATGTAATAATTTTTGTCAAGCATGAAATTTTTTATTGATATGAGATAATTTGATTATTTTTAAGAGGAATTGATTAGGTTACTTAGTTAAATTGCATAATAGATTAGAAGTACCTAAGTAAAAATGTTTGATGATGCCATATGAGATATAAGTCTTTTAGATAGTTATAGAGCCATGAATGCTTGAATTAATTATTATTTATTCGATTCAAATTGAAGCATGAAAGAAATTGTGTATGGTGGGATGCTTAAGGATGATCTAAGGTATTGTTTGAATAGCCAATTCTCAAATGACCATACCTTAATGTCATAAATCCCTAGTATCCTTATTTGAGTTTGATAACTCCTTTTTGATGAACCATTTTGATAACTCCTTTTTGATGAACCAACCAAATTGAAACCCAAAGGCCACACATAAAACTTGAACCCTTCCCTATCCTTAGTCCTTTAATACACTACGGAATAGACGTCAGGCCATAGATATTGAGGGTTTAGGTAGATACATCTCAATGGTTTCAAAAAAAAAAAACAAGAGCGAAAAAGAAAGAAACAATGTGATACAGTGATTATAGGTCAGGAAAAAATGTGTGACACAGAAAAATTTAGAAAAATTCAAAAGCAAAAACAAGAAGAAAAATTACAAAACAGAAACAAAAGCATTGTGACAAAGAAAAGAGTAAAATGTCAAAGTGACAAAACAAAAAGTCACAAAAGTGAGAGAAAACTTAGTCATCAGTGCACCAGAACTCATTATGCTGACCGTATTTGCTAGTATTATATTGTATCTTCCTACATGGAGAGATAAGGTAGGTGAGAAAGGGAGACAAAATGTGGTGAGCTTGGATTGGAAATTAAGGGGGAAAAAAGGGAACAATGTCATGTGCCTAACTATTTCTAGTATTTAAACCATTCCCAGAAGACCAATGTGACTTAAGCATTCTTTATGCATAATCTTCCGGAATTGCTAACAATTTTATTTAATGAATATTTTTTATTCACGTGATGGAGTCTGCTACATATCTACTTGATTTATGTTAATTGTGATATTGTTAAACATTTGGTCATAGGAATTATTTCGAATTTGTTAGTAATGTAACTTTTTAAACTAATCCTAATTTACTTTAAAAAATTTCAAGGCATCAAACTATCAAGACTAAGACACATGTGTGATAAGAATTATTATACATTTAATATTTAACAACCATGTTTATAGTAGTAATAAAATCCAAGGGATGCCTTATTATTGCATGCTATGTGTTTAGACTTAGTTTGCTTGAGGACAACCAAAAAAGTTTTCTTGTGCTTGAGGACAAGCAAAAAAGTTAAGTGTGGGGTAGTTTAGGTGTCAAGTTCTTATTTACATCCATCTTCACTAACTTTAACTTGTTTAAAGAAAGAAATTAAGTCATTTTCGTATTTTTTTTATTTTCTCTTTTTCCCAATATATGTGTTTTGGTTGCTTGAGGACAAGAAACAAGTTAAGTGTGAAGGAGTGATCTGCAATGAATTACACTAGTATTTACTTCCTTTTTACACATAACTTTAGCTTGTTTTATAGCTAAATCAAAGCATCTTAGGTTTTCATAATTAAAGTAGTAATGTATGCTTTCTAGTAGTTTTCATTACATTTTAAATATCTAAATAAGGTTACATAGTCTTGTAGGTCAAATCAGGAGCTAAAGATGCTTATTCGAGCCAAAGCTAATGCCTATGTCGCGACACCAAGACACTGATGTCTCAACATCTAAAATAGAAGCCAAAAACAAGTTCTGAAGTGAAACTACCCTCGATGTTGCAACACGGTCATCCTATGTCGCAAAATACCCCCTGTGGCTGGTTGCAACTTCGCAAGCCTGTGTTGCAACCAAGCCCTTGCATAGCCCAAAAACTCCTACATGTTTTAATTACATTTTTTTAGGGAAATTAGGAGTATATGTCCTAGTTGAACTCTAAGGACTTCAAGAATATTTTAGGCACTTTAATATTCTGAGTTTAGCCTATATAAAGGCCATTGTAATCAATTTAAACACATAATTTTTAGGGATATAGAAAATATACATAGGGTTTTTTTATTCTTAATTAACTGTTTAGGTGAGAATTAACTCAAAATTGGTATGACATATATGTGATCACCTTAACCCCGAACCAGTTGGGACTGTGAAATCAGAAAATAAGTAGTTCTTGCCGACTCTCTATTCTACCGAACATATTGAAAGATCTTGCTAGGGTATCGACTAGTTGATTGATTAGAACCCTACATCAATAGTTAATTAGGTAAAAAAATTAGATATGGGCTAAAGGAAATCGTGTAGTCGAAACAAGGGATAAGAGAAGTCGATACATGACCGTAGGAATAGATTTAGTTTAATTCAATTTATTTAGTTTATTAGTATTATCATCATCTTGCTTCTCTATCAACATTACTAATTCGTGACTCAAGTAATTATTTCCAGTAATTGGCTTGACAGCAGTTTTCCCCAAATTGTAATCCTTAGGGTACAATTCTCAGAGTACTTACCTACTTTTTTGTAACTAGATTACAACTTGACCCGTATACTTGTGGACACCACCTCAATTCCAAATATTTTGTAGCAGTATTCACACTCTAGACGTTAGTACATTTGGAGGTGGTTAAAGATGTAATGGTTACGATGAGATAAAATAGGATTATATTGGAAGAATGAATATTATTCTAAAGAGATCAAGGATATCATATGAGGGTACACATTTATGACAAGGTCATTGGACGAGCACCGAGTAGTTGCTTTTATAATGGTATGTCGTTTGGGAGAACTCAGTCACGGTACTATAGTGGAATGACTTCATGAATAAATGAGTTCATAATTAATAGGAGAAAAAACATAATTATAAATCATTTGAGCCCTAATTGCTTATGTTCAATCAGCCCCTCCACTAGCTTGTTGAAACCAGAAATGAATTGTGCATTTGAATTGAAATAAACAGAATGAATAGAAATAGAGAAATGGAAAACATTCAGAAATAGAGAAATGGAATCATTTGGAAATGTGGCTTACTCAAAATGGAAATGAAAATTAAATTGAGAAATGATTCATTTGCAAATGAACATAGATTACTCAGAAATGATTGGAAGAATGTGTCTATATTTTTAGTTATTTTTAAAGCCCAAAAATGAAAATAAACCATTCGGTCATAATGAAAATGTTGAATGGTGAAATATTAAACATATTTTCTAAAAAATTTTACCTAGGGTAAAATTCTTATAATTTTATCAGGGTCAAATGGAGATGAGAAAACTATTTAATATAAAATTTTGAAGTTTATTTCGGGAAATAGAAAAACAGAATTGGGTTGGATCAAATTACAAAGTACTAGTTCAAAAAGTCAAGGAAGTACTTGTAATTGGACCTAATTTGAGAGAGTCTCAAAATCCCCTTATGTAATATGAAGGGGTGGCAACCCTATTAGGATTAATAGGGGATGTCATCCACCCTATTCCTACTTTAGGTAGGAAGTTGTTTTTCTATTTGAAATAAACATCTACAATTCAACAAGGGTTCTGCCTTCTCTTCCTATAAATAGATGACACCAGAAAGTTGTTAACATAACTTTGAGAGATTGTTACTCTGTCGAAAAATAGTGAGAACTTATTTTCAAATTTTAAATATATTTCCTAGAATAACAATTCTATCAGTTTCTATTAAAGAAGAGAGAATTTTCATTTTCACCCTAAAAGAAAAAAGAAAATTTGTTCTAGTTTTGTATTTTGATTCAATTGGTTCGAGCTCACACTCAAAGCAGTTCGTGATACAACAAAAAATAAACAATGAAGTAACCTTTACAACTCCCTTAATATTTCTATACAAATCTTAAGACTCAAACCCTCTTCAAAGAGAAACAAAAAAGCAAACAAAAAAAAAACTTACAAGATTAAAGTTTTTGCCAATTAAGCACAATTACAAATAAAAACACTTGAGCTAATAGAAAAACAATGAAAGCTAATAAGTGCATAGAAGAAAAGTATGAACTTTAATTACAAATGTTAATTCATTGAAATTTTTTCTTTAATACTTTCTCTAATTGTTGTAGGACCTTTAAGAGCTGGTATTTATACCCTCCAATTGATTTTCAACCATTGTGGTTGTTGGGATATTTACTAAAGCCATTGGGGATGAAAATACCAATGCATTAATGTCACCTGCAACAACAGGTACTAATACTTTTTCTACGAGTATTGATACCAATAGCATTTAATGCCTAATTTAGTGACCGTTGGAACCATCAATATCGATACCAAGGAAATTCTACCGATACCAAATAAAATGTATCGATACCGTATCGATACTTGATGAATCATTTGGAAGTCAGAATGCCAATTTCGGATGATACTGAAAAATGTATCAATAAAAGTATACCCATTATTGATACTGGAAGAAATTTATCAATACCCAATCAAAAGGTATCGATACAGTATCTATACTTGGTAAATACTTTGGAAAACATAATTCCATTTTGGTATGATACTAAAAAATGTCTCGGTAAAATTTTGACGCTATCAATATTCAACAAAAAGTATCGATACTGGATCAATAATTTTTGGCCTGGAGCAGTTTTAACATGTTTGGAAAAATGGTTGAAAGTTTGTTTAACTAACTTGGTTTTAAAAATATTTTCTAAGTATGAGTTCAATAATTTTGTTTAAAATGACATTTATTCAAAAAAATATTTTTTCTATCAAAATAATTTACAAATAAAGCTGGGTTCATCAATCTCCCCATTTTTTATATAACAAAACATTTTGGTAAATTCGGTTTTAAATAAGTTTGCTAACCCTTTCTAAAATTCATTTTCAATTTAAGGCTTAGAAAAATTTGTTGTTCATTATCAAAATTTGGCATTCATTTATGTCTTGGTCATTTTTTTTCATTCAAATATATTTTGAAAACTTGGTCACTGACTTTACAATTTGACACAAGTGCAATACCAATCATTAACCAAAATTAAATTTACTTTTCTCTTCTCTCCTTTTTGTTTATATCAAAAGGCAACTAGTAAAGCTTAAGAGAGAGACATTGTTAGTTCAAGAAGAAAGATTGAAAATTGAGAATAAAGAACTAATATTTTCAAAATAAGTATTCCACTATCTTAAAAATACCGATATAAACATTAAAGTGCAGTAATTCATAATCATAGGAAACAAAGTCAAAATAAACTAATGATGCAAATGGAAAATGTATAAAAATTCAAATTCAAGGTTGATCCTCTTAAGGAGAAGGCGGCAATGGAGGAAAATTAACCATAAGCTAAGCTAATTGATCCTCCAAGGAAGACAACCTAGAGCCCATGTTATCCTCTTTCCTAGACACCCTAATCTCTAAACCGCTAAAATCCTATCATAATGATCCAATAGTGTCAAGTTTAGCAAGAGTATCGATCAGGAACGTTGGTGCTTACGGTGGAGCTGATGAACTGACAGGTGCCGGAGCTAGCTCGGGTTGAGGAACATCATTTTGCTTGCCTCCAACTTCTTTATCATCAACCTCATGCAGTTCTGGTTGAACACCCTTGACCCAATTTCCAGCAAGTGGATCTTTCTTCTAGCCGGCATGACGAAGAGCACCAAAACTAATAGGAGTATGGGTGGTGGTCAAAGGAGGGTTGGTATGTTGAGGTAGATAAAAATATAGGACAACTAAGTTCCGAAAGGCAAGGTAACTTTACTAGTAAGCTCCTTTCTAATGACCTTGTTAATGTCATTAAACATAATAAGTGCAAGGTCGAGACACCTATTTGACTGAAAACAATCGATCCACCAATAGTTGATGGATCAAAGGATAGCATATTTGGAAATAGGACATAATATCCATGTGAGAATTATGTGTAAAAAGCGATCATGGATATTAAGCTCAGATACATATGAGCTTAGAATGGCTAAGGTTGGATTGTAAGAACCTTTCTCATTCGATACACCACTAGAAGGTAGTTTTAGAAATTCTTTAAAAGTTTTTAAGGTGAGACGAATAGGTGTGCTTATAAGAAAGAGTTAATAGAGACAGCAGTCTCACCCATTTCATCATGTTTGAGCGTAGCATTCAAAGAAAATTCTCTAACGAGATTAGCATAGGTTGTTAATGGACTTTTAGAAAATTAAACCAATTCCATTCGACAAAGATCTAAATATATCGGAAATTAAAATCAACTAATGTGCGAAAATCAAGTGGCCAAGATGCGTTTACTTTGCGATTAGAAAACTAATTATTAAAATGATAACTATCATAATGATTTCTAAAGCAATCATTTAGTGAAAACAGTTTGACACTAGATAGATTAGAATATGAAGGAACGATACGTAGGTATTTTTTGATAGGCATGCTTGCTAACTAGCCTAGTAGAGGCACTAAATTTACCTTGAAATTTTGTTGGGAAATTTAATCAAACAATTTGTGGGAGTAAAAAAATTTTCAAGAGTAAGTTTTGTTTTCGACAACCTTCTTCAATAAAAATACAACTTATATGTTGAAACAGCTTGATTTTGGGCCTAGTCGGAACATTGGTTTCGGGATCACAAATTTGACGCAGAAAAACTTATTTTTATTATATTTTTATGGTCTATAGTTTTATGGAATGATTTTGTGAAAATTTCGTTCGAAAACTTTGACGTTTGGGCACTCAATTTAGCAAAAAAGATTAAATTGCAAAAAGTGCAAAACTTGAGTTCTAAAAGCTAGAGGTGTTTAATTGCTATGAAATTTTAAATTGAAAGTCCTTAGATGGTAATTAGACTATTTGTTAAGTTAGTGGACAAAAATGGGCATGAGGTAAAAGAAATTTTATGTTTTAAGAAAATGACATTTTGGTCATTTAATAATTAAATGAATAAAAAGCCAAAATAAAGCCAAAATTTGTCCATCTTCTTCCTCCCATAGCCAAAAATTAGAATGGGAAACCATAGCTAGGTTTTGGCCACTTCGAAGCTCGATTGTAAGTTCGTTCTTGCCTTGTTTTTAATGCTCTTTACATTTTTAAAAATCATTGTAACTTGATCTACCTATTTCTAGCACTAATTTGAGGTATAACTAAGGTCTATGGTTTAATCCATGTTAGATATGTGTGTATTTTTATGGCTGATGGTATAAAATGTATGTTTGTTATTAGAAAAATGACTTTTGCTAAGTGATTTTCGATAAAAATGTAAAAAAAAACCTATTTGTAGAAGTTATAAAATAAGTAGTAAAAGTGTGATTGAATGAAAAATGTGGGCTGGTATGAGTTTAATAAAGATTCGGCTAGGCTTGGGTAATGAAGAAATCTGATGAAAATCATTTTACGAGCCTAGGGACTAAATTGTAAAAATGTCAAAGTTTAGGGGGCAAAAATGTAATTTTACAAAAATGTAAATTTTGGGTTGAATTGAACAATGTGGATATTAAATAAGTTAAATTTGCTATTATAGATCAAGAGAAACGAGGTTCGGACTTAAATCGGGGGAAAAATAAAGTGTTTGACGATTAGACCCTATTTTTACTATTTTTGTACCGAAGTAAGTTCGTATCCAAATAATGTATTGTTTTAATTATGTTTTAAATGCTTTATTATTGTATGAATTATGATTAACCCTTGAACGTATTCGAAAAAGTTTCGACAAGCGTGAAATCCCTGTTGAACCTTAGGAATAGATAGGATACAAATGTCATGACATTAGGGTTATTGAGATTTACGTGTAAGACCATATCTGGGATATGACATCAATATGAGACTTCGTGTAAGACCATAGCTGGGCTATTGGCATCGATACGAGATCAATGTAAAACCATATCTAGGATATGGCATTGGTACGGTACTATGTGTACGAGATTCCCAAGTATCCTTTAGTGTTCCAAGTGATTTAACGGGTAATTTAATGAGTATGTCAAAGGTGAATTGCATGTAAAATATAATTCAAGATGACTCAGGTATGCACGTAAAACTTATACGTAATGAGCTCGATATGTGATGAGCCCTCAGTAAGGTTATGATTAAGTTATGGTTACAAGATCTTAATAATATTTATGCTAATTATTATCATGTTAAATGTTTGGATATGATGCTTATTATTTGCATAGGAACTTACTAAGCTATAAAGCTTACTTGTAACAGCTCGATTTTGGGTCTAGGTAGAACAGTGGTTTCGAGACAATAAATCCGACGGAAAAAAAATATTTTATTATATTTTTATGGTCTACAATTTAATGGAATAATTTCGTGAAAATTTCGTTCAAAAATTTTGACGTTTGGGCAGTTAATTTGGTTAAAAGGACTAAATTGTAAAAAAGTGCAAAACATGATTTCTATAAGCTAGAGGTGTCTAATTGCTATGAAATTTTAAATTGGAGGTCCTTAAATGATAATTAGACCATTGGTTAAGTTTGTGGACAAAAATAGACATGGTTAGATATGTTTCTAAAGTTTTTCATTAAGGGCATTTTAGTAATTTGGTAATTAAAGTCTATATGCATTGACTTCATGAAATTGTGAGTTCATGATTTCCACGAGAATGATTTTGTGAAAACCTTGTGATTTTTGGCCTATACTTATGACGTATAAAATTCATTATAAATTTGGTTAAGGATAATGTGATTGGCTTTAGGGCCAAATTGAGTTATGATATAGCATGTTTTATTCACACAAATTGTGATCTATTGGATATAAGAAAAAGGAAAGATTGGTAAAATTGCCTACTAAAATGACTATGGAAGTATGGGAAGAGAAGAGCTTTACTAATTGAAAGATATTAAAAATATATGCTTGAAAAGTGAATACTCATAATTAATGTGTATGTTTATTATGAGGTTTGAAATGATTGATTGATTGTGGTAATCGATTATAATGGAGAGATTACGGTTGTTAGGCTAAAGTCAAGACATGTTAAATTATGCTTGCAAATTGATATAGCAAACAATGTGACTGAATAATTTATAACTATGAGGTCTACGGAAATTTATACTAGTTTTTTGTGTTTATATTGTTAGACTTGGTAAATGATTGGTAAGAGTTGCTTATTATGTTCATATGGACTTACTAAGCTATATAGCTTACCCCCTTCCTTTCCCATGTTTTATAGTACCGTCAAGCTAGCTCGGGTTGGAAATCATTGGAAATCCTATCACACTATCAAGCTATCATTTTGGGTATTGATAAATTCAACTATTTTGAGTTATGGCATGTATAGGGACTTGGTCATTTTGTTATATGTGTCATATGATCTTAGCCAATGTATTAACTTGTAAGGGTCAAAGGTTTGTTTTGATATTTGGCCATGTAAATTGGCTTATTTGGCTAACATGGTTGTAAGCCTACGTATATTCATATATATGTAAATGTCTTTGGTGATATGATCATGATATGTTTGATAATGTGGTCTATTGATGAGATGATAAATTTATGTGTATAATTTGGTAACTAGATAGTAATTGAATGAAGCCTAATGAATGTGAGATTTGTATGTTTGATTTAGGGCTTAATAAATGTAGTGAATATGTTAGATAAAGATATAAAGTTGATCTGTTTTAACCATGAATGTGGATGTTTTGGTTGCCTAAGTATGTATTGTTTTGTGCCTTTGAATTGGGGTAAGTGTATGTGTGAATAAGGGTGGAAAATGGCTTGGTAAATAGCCTTATTATTCTCCACACGGGCATGTGTCTAGGCTGTGTGTGACACACGATCAGCCCCATGGGTGTGTGATCGGGCCGTGTGTCCCTTGCACCTAAATTGTTGCAAAACAGAATGTTCAGCATCGAGCACATGGGAATGAGACACGCCCGTGTGTCTCAGCCATGTGAAGGACATAGCCTCGCGACACGGGCGTGTGTCTTGGCCGTGTGATTTCAATTTTGTAACACCCCTAACCCGTATTCGTTGCCGAAATAGGGTTACGAGGCATTACCGATCATCAATACACATCATTCACATACTTCTATACATTTCAATATCAAAATACATTCATCCCAATCATATTGTCCCTTCTAAGGTCCTACGAGACCTTAAAACATGCTTAGAAGTGGTTAGGGACTAAACTGATAACATTCACAAACTTTGAGAAACATATAAAAATTTCAAACTTTAAAAGATCACATGCCCATGTGAAACAGGCTGTGTGTCTCACACGGTTATCAGACACGCTTGTTTCACAGGCCGTGTGAAAACAAGGCATACATACTGACTTATACCACACAGACGAAGAGACGCCCGTGTGCTAGGCCGTGTGAAATCTAAGGGGGTTACTGACTTGGGTCACAAGGCCGACCACACGCCTATGTGCCAGCCCGTATGCCACACACGGCCATTAGACACTCCCGTATGTCTAAGTCGTGTCAAAACTATAGGGTATACTGACTTTAATTCAAAACGTACCCCAGGGGACACATGACCGTGTATCATGATCGTATGTCTCACACGGCTAAGACACACACCTGTGTGAACAAAAATAGGCCATTTGCAAGGCCAATTTGCCACCCTTTTCTGATGCTCACCCAGCCATCAAAATGGTATCATTTCATCACAAATATGGGTAGCCAAAACATGCCAATTCACAAACATTTCATGCCATTTCATAATCAACCATTCACTACTTACATCCTTATTCAAAACATACCAAATCAATATGCCAAAATCATCAATCTCACATGACTACTAAATGCATTTACTCATCAAATTATCAACTATTTCATGACAAAAATTGCACCATATCTCCATCTCAAAATCAAACCACAATATGCAAATCTTCCAAGCATTAATACATCATCAACTAATCAACCAAATAAGAAATTACTTAGCAAAACTAATAACCATGGAAAACATGCCAAAACACATAGTAACTTATAAACATCACATATATCACTTGATAACATATAAATCAACCCAACTCAAATGGCCAAACACATCATCATTTACAAGTCAAATCTCATGGCTAATATTATAACTCAAAACATACCAAAATGACACTAGCCTATACATGCCATATACCATATATATAAAGCTTCAAAAGCAGTTCCCAAACCACAGTTCTGATTTAGCTAAAACTGGGCTATTACAACTCTCCCCCCATTAGGGATTTTTGTCCCCGAAAATCTTACCAGTGAATAGGTTTGGTTATTGCTTTCTCATAGATCCTCGGGTTCCCACGTAGCTTCTTCTACCCTGTATCGATGCCATAATACTTTCACTAATGCTATTTTCTTATTTCTCAACTCTTTGATCTCACAAGCTAGAATTCGGATCGGTTCTTTACTATACGATAAATCTGGTTGAATTTCAACTTCGGTAAGGGAAATAATATGTAAGGGATCAGATCTGTATCGTTGAAGCATCGATACATGAAATACATTATGAATGTTTTCTAAATCAGATGGCAATGCTAACCGATAAGCCACTGGTCCAACTCACTCGATAATCTTATACGGCTCGATGAATCTTGGACTCAATTTTCCTTTACGACCGCATCGAAGTATTTTCTTCCACGAAGATACTTTCAAAAGCATTTTATCCCCAATCTGAAATTCAATATTTTTCCGTTTCAAGTCTGCGTATGATTTCTATCGATCTAACGCTACTTTTAGACTATCATGAATTACTTTCACTTTCTGTTTAGTCTCTTTAATCAAATCAACCCCAAAAATCTTATTCTCGCTAAGTTCAGTCCAGTACAATGGTGTTCTACATTTACGACCATATAGAGCTATTTACAGTGCCATCTTAATACTTGATTGAAAACTATTGTTATACGTGAATTCAATCAATGGAAAATACTTTTCCCACGTACCTTTGAACTCAAGAACACAACATCTTAACATATCCTCGAGTATCTAAATAACTCACTAGGATTGACCATCAGTCTGCGAGTGAAAGGCAGTACTAAAATGTAGTTTTGTACCCAATGCATCTTGCAGTTTCTTCTAAAACCTTGATGTGAACCTTGGATCTCTATCCAAAACAATAGAAATAGGTATTCCGTCACAACCTCAGAGATATATAACTCAGCAAGCTTGTCAAGCGAATAATCTGTATGCACAGGAATGAAATGAGCTGATTTTGTCAACCGGTCAACAACAACCCAAATCGCATCTTTCTTAATCAGAGATAGAGGCAAACCCGAAACAAAATCCATAGTCACTCTATCCCATTTCCATTCAGGAATCATAATCAACTGCAATAAACCAGACGAAACCTAATGCTCAGCTTTAACTTGCTGACAAATCAAACATTTAGACATGAACTCTGAAATGTCACATTTCATACCATGCCACCAATAGAGCTATTTCAAATCATTATACATTTTCGTGCTTCCCGGATGAATAGACAGACGACTACTATGTGCTTTATTCAGAATCATCTGAATCAACTCTGAATTTCTCGGAACACATATTCAGCCTCTGAATCTTAAACAATCATCAGAATCAACTTGAAACTTTAAACCAGGGTTTGAATCACATTGAGCTTGTTTTCCTAACGTTTCATTATCAATTTTCTGAGCTTCACAAATCTGCTGTAAAAACAATGGTCTCGCTTTCAACTCAGCTACAATTGAGCCGTCTTTAGATAAAACCAATTGAGTACTCAGTGCACGTAAACAAACAAAGATTTTCAGCTTAATGCATCAGCAACAACATTTGCTTTTCCCAGATGGTAGTTGATCTCTAGCTCGTAATCTTTTAGCAATTCTAGCCATCTCCACTGTCGCAAATTCAAATCTTTCTAAGTCATCAGATATTTTAAACTCTTGTAATCTGAATAAACATGAAATTTCTCTCCGAATAAATAATGATGCCAGATCTTCAATGCAAATACAATGGTTGCTAACTCTAAATCATGAGTCGGGTAATTCTTTTCATGCGACTTCAACTGTCTTGAGGCATAAGCTATGGATTTGCCTTCTCGCATCAAAACAAAACCCAGACCATTCAATGATGCATCACTATAGATCACAAATTCTCTACCCGATTTTGACTGTACTAACACTAGAGCTTCAGTCAAAAGAGTTTTCAGTTGATCAAAACTTTTCTGACATTTTTCAGACTATTCAAATTTTACATCTTGTTGAAGCAATCTCATCAACGAGGTCACAATCATCGAAAAGCCTTTCACAAATCGTTGATAATAGCCGGTTAATACAAGAAAACTACAAACTTCAGACACATTTCTCAGAGGCTTCCAATCCATTATTGCAGAAATCTTGCTCGGATCAACTTGAATACCCGATGTTGACACAATATGCCCCAGAAAACCAATCGCGCACAACCAAAATTCACATTTACTGAACTTTACATATAATTGTTTATCACGCAGAGTTTGTAATACAATTCTCAAATGCTCGGCGTGCTCAATTTCATCTATGAACAAAATATCACTTGAATAGATCAAAATATCATCTACAAAACAACAAATCGATCTAGGTACAGTCTGAAAATTTGGTTCATTAAATCCATAAAGACAGCAGGTGCATTTGTTAGTCCGAAAGGCATAACCAAAAATTCATAATGACCATACCTCATTCTAAATATAGTGTTTGGCACATCAGAGTCTCTAACTCGCAACTGGTAATAACCCAATATCAAATCTATTTTTGAAAACACTGTAGACCCTTTCAATTGGTCAAACAAATCATCAATTCGCGGTAAAGGGTATTTGTTCTTGATTGTCACTGTATTAAGCTGTCGGTAGTCTATATACATTCTTATTGTGCCATCTTTCTTTTTTACAAACAATACAGGAGCACCCCAAGGTGAGAAACTCGGTCTTGCAAACCCTCTATCAGTTAATTCTTGCAACTGAGCTTTTAATTCTTTTAACTCTGTCAGAGCCATTCTGTATGGAGCTATTGATATCGGTGTTGTTCCCGGCACTAATTCAATGCTAAATTCAACCTCTCTTATCAGTGGTAAACCCGGTAACTCTTCAGGAGACACATATGTATACTCACATAAAACTGACACTGATTCAATCTTCTTTTCAGTCACTTTTGTATCAAGCACATAACCTAAGTAAGCTTCACAACCCTTTCTCACATATTTCTGAACTAATATCGATGAAATCTGTAACACCCCTATAACCCGTGTCCGTCGCCGGGGTGGGTTATGAAGAGTTACTGATCCAAAATTTAATATTTTAAAAAAAAACATACACAATAAAAATAAAATAAAAATATACATTGCCAAACTCAGTTAAAGATCGAAATTCAAACTTGTATCGACATTCAAAAGTAGCCATATTCACATGGCTTATATATAAGTACATCTCAAAATATCATTCGCTTAAGTCTATTCCATACATGCCATACTAGCTCCAAAATATAGTAGTACCCCAAAATGATAGATAGTGTGACGAGTAGCTGACGATTCCCTTTCCGAGCAGGTAACTGGAATCAACAATCTATAAAACAGAGAACATAACAAACGGAGTAAGCTTTCAAAGCTTAGTAAGTTTTAAGCATCACAAATAATTAAAACTTATCGAAAATCAAAACATTCATTTAAACAGACTTATTCTCAATTCAAATTGCTTCATGGCCAGATACACATAAACATACACATAGATTCTCAGCACATATTTTTCTTTTACTAAAAGTTCATGTGATGCATTTAAATCAAATAATCTCATATAATAACAACATTTGACCGAATAGGTCATTATTTTACTCGTAGATATAACAATCATTCACACTTAAGTATCATTCTTTGATACTAATAATTCACAAAATCATTGACTGAATGTACATGAGTACATAAAGAAATTTTAACATATAATTCATATACAAATATACCATGACCGATCAAATCATTCTCATATTCACAAATATAACCATCAATCATATTTATATATATATATTCTTCTTTGATGCTAATGATTCACTTCGAAATCAATTCACCGATGAGTAAGTAATACGTACCTGAACATATTAAATGCATAGTACTTACTCGACGATGGTTTACTGCGAACATTCAATATCGTAATCTTACTTAACTTACTGGCATTAAGCCTGTCAGGTCTTAGGACTTGAAACCAATTACCAGCACAAGCCTGCGGGAATTTAAACCCGGGATAGTACCAACTCAAAGCCTGCGGGACTTTAGCCCGGACATATTTCCAGCACGTAGCCTGCAGACCTTAAGTCCGGATATAATTCCAGCACGTAGCCTGCGGACCCTAAGTCCGGATATAATTCCAACACATAGCCTGCGGACCCTAAGTCCGGATATACATCACTGAATGTCATGCATACTTATTCGCAAGAAAATTCAATTCACATAACATCTCACAATCATAGTTCATTTATTCCATTCGAATAATAGCATAACATGGGAACCATTCATATAACTTTTGGCTCAATAACATACATAAGAATATATGTCCACTTTACTTTCCAAGCTTAACTTCTAATGTCTATTCGGCTTTAAGCCTTAAACATAAATTATTTGTCACTTCGCAGGACAGTTAACATACACATATCAAGACATTATCAATTACGTACTAAATGTGACTATTCAAAACTTACCTCGAATATTTTCGAATAGTCTCAGATTGGCTATTCAACTACTTTCTCTTTTCCCTTGTCCAACCTTGGTTCTCTATGCTCTTGAGCTTAAATTCAACAATTTTAAACTAGTCATTATTCGACTATTCAAGCATTACTTTCAGAATATAATATATATATACGACTTTCACACATATAGATCATAGTAAGTTTATAAGAAAACATTAAGCAACTTGTTAACAAATTTTTATCAATATTTACCACATAATCACAAATTCACAATAAGCTATCTTCCTGAGCAACAATCACTAAATTTTTTATAATTGGAGCTACGAAACTCCAAATCAATTTCCATAAAATTTCCCTGAAAATAGACTCATATATCTTTTATTCATAAAATTTTCAGAATTTTTAGCTTGTCCAATAAATACCAGATTTTTCTTAAAGTTTCCCCTGTTTCACTATTTGACGAATCTGACCACTCTTCACTATGAATCAAATTTCTCATTGTACAGAATTCAAAATATGTTCTCATTTATTTCATTTGAAACTATACTCATTAAGGAGTCTAAGAATATAAACTCCATCATATAACCATTTTTTTACAATTTATCATGATTTTATAAAAACAGAACAGGGGATCTAGAAGTCATTTTGACCTTGTCATACATCACTTCAAATATCTCATTATCGGAAATTCTTTTGCTTTCACAGTTTCTTTTATAAGAAAATAGACTCATTAATATTTATTTACATAATTTATTCAGCTTCTAACTCAACTCCCACAATTTATGGTGATTTTCCAAAATCACGTTACTGTTGCTGTCCCAAGCAGATTTATTACCAATTCATTCTTTCACACATTCTTTGCATGCATGTTATTTAAACATGTAAATCACCAATCAATTTCATCACATATATCTATAATTTCACTAAAGCATAATCTCAATACAATACATCATGCTCAAATCATTATTCAAGTTTAAATTCGGCTAACACACATATAACACTAGCAACTAAATATTAACATTGTATTTCACTATAATAGCCAATTGCCATTAAACAATTAAGCCACAATTATTCAATTTTACCAAGCTTCGACTTAATTTATAACTATCTAAATAATTTAAAACGTTCAACAACAAATTCTTCTTTAATTAAGCACATATTCAGCAATGACAATGGTAATTTAGCAAACCTTAATTTAACTTATAATTGTTCATATTCGTCATATTAAACTCTAGCATGCCTTTAGATATTAATTTCTAGCACGCATTCGAATACTTTTCAAGCTAACAACAATTAAATTTTCAGACAATTTAGCCACCTACATCCTTTCATCAAATACTTGTTTCTTAGTTTCAACTATTAATAATGGGACATTACTAAAATTGAAACTTTTGGACAGCAATATAAATAGAAATTTAAACAGTTTTAAGCTCCCAAATTTTTAAACTCCTCAAGCATAAACCGAACAGCAATGCATGTTGGTTCTAACCATATTTATTTTGTGCATTTTACCCACAGTACAAGATATGCAAAATTTAACAGTAACCAGAATCAGGTGACATCCTTAATCTTTTTCTCTTCAAAAATCTTCCATAGCCGATTACTCATATCACTACCAAAAAATCAAAATTTTGACATGGCTAAGTTAGGGACTTAGTAACTAACTTAATATATGCTACAATTTCAAAAATGAACATAAATTTCATACCTTAATTCTAGCTCAAAAGTGACCGAATGGCTATCTCCCCTTTCTTCTTTAAGGTTCGGCTAAGCAAGGAAGAAGATGAACCAAACCTTTTGTTCTTCTTTTCTTATTTCAATTAATATTTTTATTTCAAAATAATGCAAATTCTTATTATAATATTTAATTAAACATATATATTGCCCATCAACAATCATTATGGTTGGCCACCATAATCAAAAATTGGATATTTGACATGCAAGTCCAAACTTTTTGTGACATGCATTAATAGACCCCTTTTTAAAATTACTTATCACCTTCCACAATTATTTCACATAAGTCCTATTTAATAATTTCACATACAAATGACAAAATTAGAGCATGAAACTTTCACATATGCATGTACACATATAATAAGCATAGAATATAACAATTAATTATTTTTATGACTCGGTTTTGTGGTCCCGAAACCACTTCCTGACTAGGGTCAAATTAGGGCTGTCACAAAATCACTGCTGGCAAGCCATTTACGTCATCTGACTCAATTCAGATAATTTAATTATTCTGACATCTCAAATCAATTGTCTTTCTTTTACAATTCACAATCACATCATGCAATGTTAGCCAATCCATACCCATAATTATATCAAATTCGTCAAATGGCAACTACATCAAATCGGCTGGAAAGAAATTATCCCAAATCATCAATAGACAGTTCTTGAACATTTTATCAACCAAAACATTCTTGCCTAAGGGGTTCGATACTCTAATTACAAATGCAGTAGACTCTACAGGCAAAGTCTTACTGGATACTAAATTCACACATACATATGAATGGGTTGATCCTGGATCTATCAATGCAATAACTTTAGTATCATAGAGAGTAAAAGTACAGGTAATGACATTTGGAGATGACACTTCTTCGCGAGCGCGAATAGCATAGGCTCTTGCAAGTGCTCTCGCCTCTGACCTCACAGTAGAGTCTTTAGTCGCTTTCTGGCTACCACTCACATTTCCCGTGTTTTGGGGTGGTCTACCTCTAGCTGCAGTGTTTCTGCGTGTGTCTTGGTCGTGTGACTTCAATTTTGTAACGCCCCTAACCCGTATCCATCACCGGAATAGGGTTACGAGGCATTACAGATCAATACACATCATTCACATACATTTATACATTTCAATATAAAAAATATTGTCCCTTCTAAGGTCCTACGAGACTTTAAAACATGCTTAGAAGTGGTTCGGGACTAAACTATAACATTCACAAACTTTGAGAAACTTATAAAATTTTTAAAATTTAAAAAATCACATGCCCGTGTGAACAGGCCGTGTGCCTCACACGGTTATCAAACACGAGTGTGTTTTCGGTCGTGTGGTACAAGTGAGTATGTATGCCCTGTTTCCTGTAACACGGGCGTGTCTGATAACCGTGTGAGGCGCACTGCCTGTTCATACAAGCATGTGATCTTTTAAAGTTTGAAAATTTTATAAGTTTCTCAAAGTTTGTGGATGTTATCGGTTTAGTCCTGAACCACTTCTAAGCATGTTTTAAGGTCTCTTAGGACCTTAGAAGGGACAATATGATTGAGATGAATGTATTTTGATATTGAAATGTATAAATGTATGTGAATGATTGTATTGATCATAATGCCTCGTAACCCTATTCTGACGACGGATAGGGTTAGGGGTGTTACAAATTTGTTCTTGCATGGCAAGTAGAGAGTTACACGGGTTAGGGACACAGGCGCATGTGACCACCAGACCTGACCAAACGGGCGTGTCCCAAGCCACACGGGCGTGTGACCCCTGTTTTAGCAAAAATTCTCTAAGTGTCGTAAAATTTTCTAAAGTTATCAGTTTAGTCCCGAACTATTCCAAAAGCATGTTTTGGGCCTCGTAGGCTCATGTTGGGGACTTTATGAGTATTTGCAAAAAAATTATTTTGGACGAAAAATTGTGGCTTGAAAATGTACATTTTCTTGTGTTTAAGTTTGGTAATGCCTCATACCCTGTTCCTGTGTCAGATATGGGTAAGCGGTGTTACATTATTCCCCTTTCCTTTCCCTTGTCTTATAGTGTCACCAAGCTAGCTCGGGGATCAGAGAGTGTCGGAGATCCACTCACACTATCAATAATTATTTTGGTACCAATGATTTCAACATTTTGAGTTATGGTATGTATAGGGGACTTGGTTATTTTGTTATGTGTTATAATTGAATTGGCCAAATGTGTTGGCTTATATTGGTTGATAGTTCATTTTGCATAAGGCCATTTGAAATTGGCTATTATTGCTATAAGTAATTTATATGATGATGTCTTTCATGGATGTGGAGTTTTTCCTTGATTTTAATTTGTTAAATATGTGATGTTTGTGCATGAAAGATGGTAGCATGTGAATGTTGTGTTGATGTCTTGGTGTGGCTAAATTGGTTGTATGTAAATGTTTGAATTGGTGCTAGGTTAAGTTGTGTAGGTGTGCGCATCAAAGGGTGGAAAAATAGCTTGGTAAATAGCCTAATTTTTGTCTACACGGGTAGGCACATGGGCGTGTGTCTAGGCCATGTGCGACACACAGTCTGCCCCACAGGCATGTGTTCCAGCCGTGTGTCCCCTGCACCTTAATTTTTACAAACAGAATGCTTAGAATTGAGCACACGGGTAGAGACATAGGCGTGTGTCTCAGCCGTGTCGATGACACGGCATCAGGCATAGGCGTGTGAAGTTTGCACCTATTTTATGAAAAATCATAATTTTTAAATCGACCACACGGCCCAGCACACGGGCTGTGACTTGGCCGTATGTCTTCAATTTGTTCTTGGGTGAAAAATAGAGAGTTACACAGGTTAGGGACACGAGCGTGTGTGACCACACGGCCTGCCCACACGGGCCTCTCCCAAGCCACATGGGCGTGTGACCCCTGTTTGGTGGAAAAATTTTCTAAGTGTTGTAGAATTTTCTGAAGTATCTAGTTTAGTCTCGAACCACTTGCAATGTATGTTTTGGGCCTTGTAGGCCCGTAATAGGGACATCGTGATCGAATACAGAAAGTTTTAAAATTTGACAAAAATTTATGGCCTAAAAATGTGTGGTTGCTTGTGTTTAAGTCCGGTAAAGCCTTGTACCCTGTCCCAACGTTGAATACGGGTAAGAGGTGTTACATTTAATGGTATCAGAGCTATGGTTTAGTCGATTCTTAGACTAACGTAGCGTGTGTAAAAGTCTAGCTATACATGCCATAATTGAAATGTGATAGTGTGATGAATCCTGACAATTTTAAATTGTGTTTTTATATAGTAAATGGATCCCAATCACGCTGAGGCTGATGACGTTGAAAGTAACATACCGGCTTCCGCTCAAGGGGCAGCGCCGTCTGATATTAGACCCCCTACAGTTAGTCAGAGAGAAAGGGCTAGAGAAGCCTTTCTCTAAATGATGAACGAGTGGTATATGGAGTTTGTTCAAACAAATCCGAATGCCCAACCTCCTTCACCCCTACCTATTCCTCGACCAGTTCTTGTAGCTCCGCAAGGTATGGAATTTGTAAGAATTAACAAGCCCCCGATTGATAAGATCCGAAAGCACAGGGCTGAAGATTTCAGAGCTAATATGGATGATGATGATCCCGAGAGAGCCAAGTTTTGGCTCGAAAACTTCATTAGGGTATTTGATGAGCTGTCTTGTACTCCGGATGAGTGTTTAAAGCTGCCATCTCACTTTTGAGAGATTCTGCATATCATTGGTGGAATACACTAGCATCTATGGTACTGAGAGAGAGGGTTACTTGGGAATTCTTTCAAGAGAAGTTCTGAAAGAAATATATTAGTCAGTGGTTCATCGATCAAAAACGTAAGGAATTTCTTGAACTGAAATAGGGTCGAATGTCAGTGACAAAGTATGAGCGAGAATTTTTTAGACTTAGTAAATATGCTCGAGAATGTGTTTCCACTGAGGCTATCATGTGCAAGAGGTTTGAGGATGGATTAAATGAGGATATTCATGTGTTAGCTGGGATCTTAGAGCTGAAAGAATTTTATGGTGTTAGTCGAACAAGCTTGTAAGGCCGAAGAGTTGAATAAGGAGAAGAGGAAAGCTGATTGTGAAGCTTGAGATTCGAGGAAAAGACCGATGAGTAAGTCATTTCCATCTCAATCAAAGAAATCTAAAGAAATGTATTCTCGTTCGAATGTATCAGCTGGGTATTCTCACAAAGACCATGGGAAGCAATACTCTAGTTTTAAATCTCAAGCTACTTCAATGGCAAGTGTGGGTAATATAAGGTCAACATGTAACACCCCAATTTTCGGGTTTTCTGTATTTCTGTGATTTTTAAAATTTGTGTGTGTTCTGGTTGGTTAAAATATATATTTTAGTAGGTTAGTGGGCCTTTGGAAGGCCCAAACTTAAGTTAAATTTGTGGTAGTCTTCGGAATTTTAATTTTATGTACAAGTGATGCAATTGGCGTTTGGGCTTTTAAGAGTAATGGGGTAAAAGATGACACAAAAAGGAGTGTGGTGTAGTGGCAAGGTGGCGCCACTTAGGGGACAAGGAAGTGACGCCATAGAGGAAGCAAGGGGTCCAAGGTTCAAGTCTTGACTCTTGCAATATATTTTGGTTTCTCTTTTCAATAAATTTGGAAGCAAGTAAGTGCGCTTTAAAGTTTAATGCGTTGGATTTATGACACAAATGAGTTGATGGCCTAGTGGTGGTGGCGTGAGTTGGCATGTGAGAGAACTTTGGTTCGAATCCCTTGGCACGCAAAGGTTGATTATTTTGCTATGTTGGGACGGCAAGAGTTGGTGTTGGTTTTAAACTCTGGTGATGGAGGGATCCCACATCGGGAAGCTAACATAAGAGTAGATGGAGAGCTAGCTTTAAATAGAGCAAACCATGAGGAGAGTAGGCATACCCTTCTTGGGTGATCCCTTTCGCTTTGTGATGTGCTCGTTTGGGTTGCGCGTCAACTAAGAGTGTTTGGAGCGCGGATTAACTGCAGTCTCCTAACAGGTGTGTATTTCTCATTACTCTAGCAGTAGGACGGCTATTTCGGGCCGCGATGGGCTGAAATGGGCCATGTGGTCCCAATGGGTCTATAGGCCCAAGTGGATAAGTTGTAGAATTACTAAAATACCCTTGTAGGGTAGGACTACAGATTTACCCTTGGAGGGTAAAATGACTATTTTGCCCCTCGTGCGTAAATGACTAACTTGTGGGATGATTGGGTTAGTTGACGTGGATTTATGTTAGTTATCGTTAATTCGTAAGTCTAATGTGTTAGTGATTGATTGTAGGATTATCGCGTGGGAGATATCGTCATCAATCTTCATCAACCAGGTGTGTAAACGACACCCTCCCTTAGACTAAATCGGTAAAACCCGAAATACCGAAACGTTGGTATTTTGTGAACTCGCGAGTGTGTGAGCGCTCGTGAGACAGTTGTTAATGAATATGGTGCATTTGGATGATTAGAGTGCAGAGTGTGCATTTTCGTGCACAACGGTATTTTTGGGCTTAATGGGCCGAAAACGGGCCAATGGGCCAACGGGCCCACTTTGGTAAAAAGACGAGGTAAGTACTTCTGATTATTTCGTAAACGTTAGAATGAGCATGAAACCTTAGCAATAGGTAATAATTGCTGAAATACCCTTATGCATGCAAAATTACGATTTTACCCCTAGGGTTATTTTTTTTGAAAAGCATGATGTTCTGTTTCTGTATATGTATGCCATGACATATTATTTCTGTTGCATGGGACATGTGTTTATATTGATGGAGGAAACGTTCTGGCAGCCTCACTGCAATCTGGGGGCCTCGCCACATATATCTGTTCTGGTGACTTCGTCACAATATCTGGCAGCCTCGCTGCAATCTGGTGGCTTCGCCACATATATATATATATTTGTTCTGGTGGCCTACCCACAATATCTGTATCTAGTGACTTCGTCACAATATCTGGCAGCCTCTCTGCAATTTCTATGGTGTGTAGCGGTTGGGTGGGTCGAGTAGTCTCCCCACATAGTGTAAGGCTGGTACGGGGGTGTTATGGATGGCTCTGGGTTGGGATTTCTGCATTCATGATATATTTGTTCTGTATCTGCTATGGGCATATGGGTTTCATCCTGATTTCTGTACTAGGCCAAGGCCCAGATAAGTCTGACTCTGAGGTTTGATCTGTTTTGGGCTATGGTTGGGTTATGTTATACACTGAGTTTACCGAACTCACCCTTTATTTTCATCTCTGTAGGAAATCCCCAACCATAGTGGGCTTAGAGCTGTGAGGGATTTGGAGTGGCCACGTCATCTGCAAAGTTGGTTTTTCTAAGTTAGTTTATTTTTATTATTTTTATATTCTGATTTAATTTTGGGTTTTAAGTTGTAATAAGGCCGCTATTTAAATTTCTTTTTTCCGCTATGGTTTTATTTTCTGATTATATTTATACTATGACAAAACTGCTAGTGTTAGGCTGCGCGGGTTTTCAAAATTAATGAACGTTTTGAAGACTCAATAAGCACAACAAATGGATAGCCTAAAGATTGATAAACCGGCTTTTCATTCAACCGCTGTTTTTACAAAGACCACCCCAATCACTTAAACCAGCGAATGCATACTAAGTCGTAAGTCCATGTGACACGTCAAATCTGGCCATAACGTTTGGGCTGGGTTTGGGGTGTTACATAACAGACTGAATGTCAGCATTGTGGAAGAAGACATCCTGGCGAGTGTAGGATGAATGATCAGGCTTGTTTCAAATGTGGTTTCTAGGAGCATTTTATCCGAGATTGCCCTGAAATGGCTAAGAAAGAAAAATTTTAAAGCACAAGGCTGAGTAATACTACCAATAGGGGTAGGCCACCGAGAAATACTGAAAATGGAACTAGTAGTAAAGGTGTGACGAAAGATTCAACTGTGAGATCCGAAGCTCGAGCACCTGCTAGAGCCTATGCCATCCGTGCTCGCGAAGAAGTGACATCTCCCAATGTTATCACTGGTACTTTTTCTCTCTATAATACAAATATAGTTGCATTGATTGACCCTGGATCGACTCATTCTTATGTTTGTTTGAAATTGGTAGCCAGTAAGAGCTTGCCTATTGAGTTACTGAATTTGTGATTAGAATGTCGAACCCCTTAGGCAAACATGTTTTAGTTGATAGAGTTTGCAAGAATTGTCCATTGATGATTCGAGGTTACTATTTTTCGGCTGATTTAATGTTGTTGCCATTTGATGAATTCAATGTTATTTTGGGCATGGATTGGTTGACATTGCATGATGCCATAGTGAACTATAAAAGAAAGATTATTGAATTGAAATGTGAAAATGGTGAAACTCGTCAGATTGATTTAGATAAGTCGGGTGAGTTACCCGTTGTGATTTCTTTGATGTCTGCCAAAAATATGTAAGGAAAGGTTGTGAAGCTTATCTTGCTTATGTGTTGAATACAAAGATGTCTGAATTGAAAATTGAATCAGTGCTAATAATTTATGAATATCCGGATGTGTTTCCAGAAGAGTTGCCTGGGTTACCTCTGATTAGAGAAGTTGAGTTTGGTATTGATTTAGTACCAGGGACTTCAGCGATATCTATTGCTCCGTATAGAATGGCTCCGACTGAATTGAAAGAATTAAAAACTCAATTGCAAGAGTTGATAGACAAGTGTTTTGTAAGACCAAGTTTTTCTCCCTGGGGTGCTCCTGTGTTATTTGTAAAGAAGAAACATGGATCTATGAGACTTTGTATCAATTACCAACAGCTTAATAAGGTGACTATAAAGAACAAGTATCATTTGCCAAGGATTGATAACTTATTTGATAAGTGAAAAGGAGCAACAATGTTCTTGAAGATTGATTTGAGATCTGGCTACTATCAGTTGAGAGTTAAAGAGTCATATGTGCCGAAAACTGCTTTCAGGCCAAGGTATGGACACTATGAATTTCTTGTTATGCCTTTCAGGCTAACTAATGCACTTGCTGTTTTCATGGGCTTGATGAATAGAATTTTCCAACCGTTTTTAGATAAGTTTGTGGTTGTGTTCATCAATGATATTCTGATTTATTCTCAAGACGAGTCCAAGCATGCTGAGCACTTAAGAACTGTATTGAGACTTTGAGAGATAACAAATTGTTTGCTAAATTCAGTAAAAGTGAGTTTTGGCTCCAAAAAGTCAGATTTTTGGAACATATTGTTTTAGGTGATGGTATTCGGCCAAATAAGATTTCGGCAATTGTTGATTGGAAACAGCCAATAAATGTATCTGAAGTTAGAAGCTTTTTGGGTTTAGCCGGTTATTACCGATGTTTTGTCAAAGGATTTTTGATGATATCTACTCTTATGACCAAGTTGTTGCAAAAAGATGTTAAGTTTGAATGGTCCGAAAAATGTCAACAAAGTTTTGAGAAATTGACAACATTATTGACTGAGGCAACAGTTTTAGTACAACCTTAATCGGGAAAAAAATTTTAATTTACAGCAACGCTTCATTGGATGGTTTGGGTTGTGTGTTGATGCAAGAGGCCAAAGTGGTAGCTTATGCCTCGAGACAGTTGAAACCGCATGAGAAGAATTATCTGACGTACTATTTGGAATTAGCCGCCATCGTTTTCACTTTGAAAATTTGGCGTCATCATTTGTATGGTGAGAGATGCCATATCTTTACTGATCATAAGAGTTTAAAATATTTGATGAGTCAAAAAGATCTGAACTTGCCACAATGGAGATGGCTCGAGTTACTGAAGGATTATGACCTAGTGATTGATTATCATTCGGGAAAGGCGAATGTAGTCACAGGTGCTTTGAGCAGAAAGTCCTTGTTTGCTTTGAGAGCTATGAATATGAGATTGACTTTGTCTAATGATGGTTTAATTTTGGCCGAGTTGAGAGCTAGACCAATATTTATTCAGCAGATTTGTGAAGCTGAAAAGAATGATAATGAATCGCAAGCCAAAAGAGCTCAGTGTGAATCGGGTAGTGATACAGACTTTCGGATCGGCTTAGATGGTTGTTTAATGTTCCAGGATAGAGTTTGTGTACCAAAAAATGATGAACTTATTCAGAAAATCTTACACAAGGTACACAGTGGTTGTTTATCGATTCATCTAGGTAGTACAAAGATGTATAATGATTTGAAGAAAATATATTGGTGGTTAGATATAAAACGTGATATTTCGGAGTTTGTTTCGAGATGTTTGATTTATCAACAAGTAAAATCCGAACATCAAGTGCCTTCGAGTTTACTACAGCCAATGATGGTACCTGAGTGGAAGTGGGATAAGATTACGATGGACTTCGTAACTAGGTTGCCTTTGACACCGAAATAGAAAGATGTCATCTGGGTTGTTGTTGATAGATTGACGAAATCGGCTCATTTTATTCCGGTACGTACTGACTACTCTCTTGATAAGTTAGCCAAATTGTACATGTATGAGCTTGTGAGATTGCATGGAGTGCCTATTTCTATTATTTTAGATAGAGATTTGAGGTTCACTTTGAGATTTTTGGAAAAAGTTGCAAATAAAAAGTTGAACTTTAGTACCGTATTTCATCTGCAAACTGGCGGCCAGTCTGAAAGAACGATTCAGGTATTGTGTTCTAGAATTCGAAGGTAGTTAGAAAAAAATCTACCATTGGTCGAATTTGCTTATAACAATAGTTTTTAGTTAAGTATAAAGATGGCGCTATATGAGGCATAGTATGGTCGCAAGTGTCAAACTCCGTTGTATTGGACCAAGCTCAGATAGATTGCAACACCCTTTACCCGTATTCAACACTGAAATAGGGTACAAGGCATTACCAGACATAAACTTACACAATCATACCAAACCGAGACCTGAATTTTCGTCCAGATTTACAAATTTTCATTCACATGCATTGTGACAGCCCTAAAGTGACCCTAGTCGGAAAGCGGTTTCGGGACTGCTAAACCGAGTCACCAAATTATTTGAATATGATAATTATTGTCTAAAATATGTGAATATGAATGTGTGAAAGTTTTAAGCTTCGATTTAGTTAATTGTATGTGAATTTAGTTAATAGGACTTATGTGTGACACTTTTGAAATGTGATAGGTTAATCTATAAGGATCTATTAGTGCATGTAATAAAAAGGGTGGACTTGCATGTCAATTTCCCCACTTAATTGGTAGTGACCGGCCATGACAATGAGGGTGGACAAAATGTGATGGGTAAAACATGTCATAAACATGTTATGTTAGTGTTTTATGGGAGGAATGATAAAATAAGGAGCATGGGTAATAAAATAATAGTGGTTAGTAGGAGGAGAAAGAGAAAAAGAAAAAAAAATGAGCTAGGCTGCTCCTCCATTGCCGTGACTTGAGGAAGGAAGAAGAAGAGGATTTTCTTGGTTCATGTTCGGTTGGTTGGTGTTTAGGAGGAGGTAAGTTTGATGTTGTTCCATGAGATTCATGCATGTTTTTAGTTGTTAGCTTGAGTTCTACCTAGCCTATGGTTTAAATCTTTGCTATGTGATGGAGATGATATTCGGCCATGGGTGTTGTCTTCTTGATTGGTGTTTGATGTTGTGGTGATGAGGCATGAAAATGAGTTAAGTTTCGGCTAAGGTGGATTTGTGTTGATGTCATTTGCATGCTAAATGTGAAGCTTTGTAATGATACATGTGATGGTGGATTGATGACTCTTGGATTTTCTTTTTAGCATTTTTGAGTTAGACATTAAGTTCTTTGTTTAACCCATGACCAAAATTGAAATGGTATGGTGTCTTGATGTATTCGGCCATGGTAGGAAGTAGAAGAGAAATATGGTTGTTGTTCATGTTATTTGGATGAAAAATGGTAGTAAGGTGAAGTGCAAATGTTAGTATTTGATTACTAGTGTATATATGTGTATTAGCCGAGTTTTGAACTTGAAACAAAATGGTATGTAGTCAATACAAGTAACCATATTTGTAGGAAGTATTAAGCATATAATTGGCCTCAACATAGACATGCATATTCGGCCACATGAGATAGATTGGTGTTGCATGTATTCGGTTATAGGCGAGCATAATGATGAATCTATCTTGACTTAGATAATCGGCTCAAGGAGAATTTGTTAAAGTGCTTAGTTAATTGATATTAGGTTAATGATGTGTGTATTCGGTCATAAAGGTGCACATGAGGAAATGTTAGATTAATTGTATTAAATTACTCAATGTGATTAAAAATGCGTATGACCATTTTGTATTTGAGCTAAAGGTGGCCATGTGACCTATCAAACTCCTTGTCATATTCGGCCATAAGCTAGCATAATGAGACTTTAATAAGTTAAATTTGTTTGAATTAGCTCAAGAGCTTAGAGGACCAAAGTTGGATAAGGGAAAGGAAAAAGTGATCGAATAGCCGCCGAAATCGTTCGACAACATCCGAGGTAAGTTTTTGAGTAATGGATCTTAGATTATGATTCAATTAGATCATGTTTTAAGTAGATCAAAATCATGCTCTTTGTATGTAACTATTGAGCCGAAAATGATAATGCTTGATAAGTGACTTGTGCTTGAATTCTAGTTATGAAAATGAAATATAGATGTGTCATGATTTATTGATATGTGCATGGATATTCGGATGATAACCGGGCTAAGTCCCGAAGGCATTTGTGCTAGTGACTAATTCCGGGCTAAGCCCGAAGGCATTTGTGCGAGTTACTATATCCGGGCTAAGTCCCGAAGGCATTTGTGTGAGTTACTATAACCGGGCTAAGTCCCGAAAGCATTTGTGCGAGTTACTATATCCGGGCTAAGTCCCGAAGGCATTTGTGCGAGTTACTATAACCGGGCTAAGTCCCAAAGGCATTTGAGCAAGTAGCTATATCCGGCTAAATTCCGAAGGTACTTGGTTTGGGAATGAGCGATCTTGCTGTAATAATTTCAATTAATACGCTCGTAAAATCCCAACGATGAGGTACGTTTCGTATATGCATTGGAGTAGTTGATTCCTTTTAAATATTATTCGCTCAGTCAATTAATGAGCTTCCGGCCTTTGGTTAAGTTGATCCCTTATGTGTGAATATGAGGGTTGGAAATGTGAAGTAGGACTGATTTTTGAGAATATCTGTATATGAAATTATCCGTTTAGTTATATGAATGCTATACTTCAGTTGTGCCTAATTTCATTGCTCAAAACTTACTAAGCATTAAATGCTTACTTCGTTCTTTGAATCTCTATTTTATAGATTTTGGTTCGTCAGCTATCGGACTCGGGATTGTCGAAGTCGAAGTCGTCCACACTATCAAAGCCCTTTTGGTACACTTTTGGTTGAACTCTGAAAATGGCATGTATAGGACTACCCCTGTTGTTATTGGTCATGTACCCTTTGGTTTTGTATAAATTTGGATAGCCATGCGAAAATGGCTTATATATACTTTGAGCATAGCATTATAATCGTTTTGTATGTTGTTGATTGAGAGGTATGGAAATGTTTGGTAACGATTAGTCATTGGAATGGTTAATCATGATCATTTTGGTGCTTTGTATGACAAATTCTAGTTGATTCATGGAAAACCATGAAATAGGTAAAGTTTACCTTAAAAACAGATGCTGACAGCAGCAGTGGTGTGGATTTGAAAAATCACTAAAAATAGTAGGAATGGAATTAAAAAGTGAATAAATTATTTAATTGAACCTTGATGAATCTATTTTCATATGAAAGTAACGAAACGATCATATGAGCCGTATTTTATGAGATGCTTAAGTTTTCGTGAAACAGGGCCAGAGCGATTTTTGGATCCCCTGTTCCGACTTTGGAAATTCACTATAAATTAACCAGAGATAATTAGAAGTCATGCCCTATATCTACAGATTCCTTTTTGAGTCTAGTTTCTTTAGAAACAAACGGCATAAGTATTGAAGCCCTGTACAAGGAGATATCTAAGTCGTAATGCATGAAGGTCAGAGTAGTCAAACCCTGAAAAAGGGGAGAAATTAACTAATAAACTGTACTAATTGGCTCGGCCAAAAATTCTAGAAAAAAAATTTTGTAGATGGATATATGAGTCTAGTTTCAGGTAAAATTTACGAAACTGGTTTTCGAGTTTTGGAACTCAAGATATGATTTTTAAGGTGACAGTGACGCAGTTAGCCAGCTTGTCTGGAAATTTTTAAAATGGTCTGTGAAAATAAATGAATTAAGTCTGTTAGCACCTCGTGTTCGACTCCGGCAACGGTCTCGGGTACGGGGTGTTACATGCATATCGTCCCTTATATGGCCCTCGAGGCTCAAAACATATATTGGATGTGATTCAAGACTAAACCGAGAACTCTTGAAACTTATACAATACTTAGAAAATTTTCCTATTTTGGAGGGTCACACGCCCATGTGGTGTCACATGCCCGTGTGGCTTCGGACACGCTCGTGTGCTCAGCCCGTGTAACTCTCTATTTATAACGTCATCAACTAAATTGAGGTCACACAGCCAAGTCACATGTCTGTGTGCTTAGGCTGTGGCCTCCACACAGCTGAGACACAATGCCGTGTCTCTGCCGGTATGTTTACTACCGAGCATTCTGTTTTACCAAATTAAGGTACACAGGACAAACGGCTAGATCACACGCCCATGGGGGCAGACCGTGTGTCACACACGGTCTAGACACACGCCCATGTGCCTACCCATGTGGACAACTTTGAGGCTATTTTCCAAGACAGTTTGAAACACTCCTAACCCGAATTCGTCGCCGGAATAGGGTTAAGAGACATTACCGGACATATCGAAACATTTCACATTCATTTCACAAACATCATAGCATTATAAATCATACATCAATACAGAGTCCCTTACATAGGTCAACGAGACCTTAAACATGTTTTAAAAAGGGGTTGGAACTAAACTGAACACATATAAAATTTTTCGAAACTTAAACATTTTTCAAAGTTATACAGGTCACAAACCCGTGTGAGCAGGCTGTGTGCCTCACACGACATTAGACATGCCCGTGTGTCTAGGCCGTGTTGAAACAGGGCATACATACTGACTTGTCCACACGGCCACATGACATGCCTATGTGCCAGGCCGTGTGAAAATTAGGGAGGCCACTGACTTGAATCACACGGCCAATCACATGCCCGTGTGTCTAGCCTATGGTCAAAACTGACTTGGCCACACGGCCTAGCACATGCCTGTGTGTGCGACAGTGTGGTTTGCCCAAGCTCATTTCGAAATGGCCCTCGAGGAACAAAGCTGAGACATACGCCCGTGTCCGTGCCTGTGTGGGCAAAAATTAGGCCATTTACAAGGCCAATATGCCACCTTTTTAGGGTCCTCCCTACAAGTAACATTCAAGCATCAAATACATCATATTTCCAACCAATTTCAGCCACAAAACATTCATCATTCATATCATATATTCATCAACTAAATTCATGCTCATTATCCAAACTAAAACATACCTTATTTACCTACCAAACACATTCAATTATACATGTCCTTATAACTAAGTTTCACATTCTTTCTCATGCCAAACTATTACCAAATTCCAAAATAAAAATATACCAAAACTTACCAAATTTGACCATTTCATTTGGTCATTCATAACACATCATACAGACAATATTATACCACATGATTCATACCAAAAACTCTTTCATTCACACAATCAAAACCAAGCCGAATCACATGGCTAGATATACACATAACCAAACATATACAATTACTTCTAGCCTATATATGCCATACTTCATATTTACACTTTCAAAAAGTACCAAAAATGAGTCGATAGTAGCTTTGATATCTATAAAACAATACAAACACACACAAAGTAATCTTTCAATAGCATAGTAAGCCATATACAAATAAAATCATCACAAATCAAAAATATTAACAAGTCATAGGTATAAATCATAGCATAATTCAATGTTAAGTTCATACTTCTAATTCAGCTCAAATACTTATAACCATTTACTCATAGGTACATCACATTTCCATATAATACAAACATACCTCATATGTTCACACATATAAACATATACTTACCTGTCATTTTAAATCTTAATAAGCATTTCATACGTACCTGAATCATTTACATATTCACATAGTCATTCATTTTCTCGGAATGCCCGTTGAACTGTTCAGAATTAATAAGGATACTTGGATAGCTTGAAAAGCTCGTACAATAAAAATGTCCCAGATGTGGTCTTACATGTAATCAAATATCGATGCCATTTTCCCAGATAGGGTCTTACACAAAATCAAATATGATGCCAATGTCCTAGACGTGGTCTTACATGAAAACACATATTAGATCCTATGTCATGACATATGTATCCTAACTATTCCTATGGTTCATACGGGGCTTTTCGGACATCGAAACTTTGTCGATACTCTCTCGGATATCTCATATTCAATGAATTAAGCAATTTATCATTATTCAATAGCATATAAGCATAAATAAATCATTTCAAACACATTTATTTGTATATAGACTTACCTCATACGGGTATGAACAAAAACGAACGACTATTCGACGACTTTCAACTTTTCCCGATCTAATTCCGTTTTCTTTGGTTCTTGATATATATAAATTCAAATTTAACTCTTTTATTCACCAAATCATTCAAATCAATTCACAAACACACATTTAGGGCATTATACAAATTAGCCCTCAAATTTTCACAATTGACACTTTAGTCCCTAATTCACAAAATCATAAAATACATAAAATTTCCTTACAAATATGCTTAGCCGAATTTTCATAGTGTTCATATAAGTCCATATATTTCATTTATTTCTCATTTTAGTCCTTCAAAATATCATTTTCACAATTTAGCCCAAATTACTCAATTTCATAAAAAATTCAAAGACAATACTTAGTAATCTAACACATATCTTTCATTTACTAACATCAAACTTCATAAAGCTCATAGTTTCATCAATGGCATAACTCAAAATCATCAACAAAATCAGAAATTGAAACGTGGGCTTTATAGTATATAGAGCAACGATTACAAAAACATAGAAATTATCAAAAACCGAACAAAAACGAACCTTTAATCAAACTTGGAAGTAGCCGAACCCTAAAACACCATGGAAGCTTTCTTTTCTTTCTTAATATTCGACCAACAATAGGATAATGAAGCCAATTTTTTATTTTGTTTTATTTAATACATTATAATTATACTAATCACTATTATATCCTTAATGAATTTCATTTATAAACATAAAATAAATGGCTATAATGGTCCACTTACACTTCCAATGGTCTATTAACATTATAAGCACCTCACAATTAAGAAGACATAACAAATAAGCACTTTACCAAATAGAAGGCCACTTTTACATTTTACGCGATTAAGTTCTTATATCAAATTGTGAACACAAATGATTAAATTTTCAAACGAAATTTTCACACATACTCATTCACATATAATAAGCACATAAATTAATATTAAAATATTTTTTGACTTGGATTTGTGGTCCTGAAACCACTATTCTGACTAGGTCTAAACCAGACTGTTACAATTCTTCCCCTTTAGGGATTTTCATCCTCGAAAATCTTACTGTTAAACAGATTTAGATATTGTCGTCTCATAACATCTTCAAGCTCCCACATAGCCACTTCAACACCATGTCGATGCCACATTACTTTTACCAACGAAATTTTCTTATTTCTCAATTCTTTAATCTCATGAGCTAAGATATGGATCGGTTCTTCTTCGTAGGTCATATCAGATAGAATCTCTATCTCAGACGGAGAAATCACATGTGAGGGATCAGATCTATACCTTCAAAGCATCAATACGTGGAATACATTATGAATCTTTTCTAGCTCAGGTAGCAAAAACAATCTATAAGCAAGTGGGCCGATACACTCGATAATCTCATATGGTCGAATGAACCTCAAACTCAATTTGCCTTTTCTGTCAAATCGGAGTACTTTCTTCTACGGAGATACTTTCAGAAACACTTTGTCACCGATCTCAAATTCATTATCTTTTCGTTTCAAGTCTGCGTATGATTTTTGACTATCGGAAGCTGTTTTCAAACTATCTCAGATCACTTTTACTTTCTATTCAGCCTCTTTTATCAAATCAACCCCGTGAATCTTATTCTAGCTGAATTCACTCCAATACAAAGGTGTATGGCATTTACAACCATATAAGGCTTCATACAGTGCCATTTTAATTCTCGATTGAAAACCGTTATTATAGGCGAATCCAATCAAAGTCAAATATTGTTCCCACGTACTTTCAAACTCAAGAATGCAACATCTCAACATATCCTCGAGTATCTAAATAATCCGCTTGGATTGACCATCTGTTTGTGGGTGAAAAGCAATGCTGAAATATAATTTTGTAACTAAAGCCTCTTGCAGTTTCTTCCAAAACTGCGATGTGAATCTCGGATCTTTATCTGACACAATAGACAATGGCACACCATGCAATCTCACAATATCTGAAATGTATAGCTCAACTAATTTATCACGAGAATAATCAGATCGTACCGGAATAAAATGAGCTCATTTCGTCAATCGGTCAACTACAACCCAAATCACATCTTTCTTTTTCGAAGATAGGGGAAAACCCGATCACTATACATTTTTGTACTACCTAGATGCAAATATAAAAAACTATTGTGAGCTTCGTTCAAAATCATCTGAATCAATTCTGGATTTCTCAGAACATAGATCCGATCTTGGAATCTCAGAAAACATAGATCCGATCTTGGAATCTCAGACAATCATCTTTATCAACTTTGAATTCTGAATCAGAATCTAAATTACACGGGGCTCATTTTGCTAAAATCTTATTATCAACCTTCTGAACTTCATAAATCTGTTGTGAAAACAAAGGTCTCACTTCCAATTCAACTAAAACTGAACCATCATCAGACAAAACTAAATGAGCATTCATCACACGTAAAGCAAACAATGATTTTCGACTCAAAGCATCAGCAACAAAATTGGCCTTTCCCGGATGGTAATCAATAACAAGCTCGTAGTCTTTTAGCAGTTCTAGCCATCTTCTTTGATGCAGATTCAAATCTTTCTGAGTCATTAGATATTTCAAGCTTTTGTGATCAGAATAAATGTGACATTTCTCACCAAACAGATAATGGCGCCAAATCTTCAAAGCAAACACAATAGCTGCCAATTCCAAATCATGTGTTGGATAGTTCTTTTCGTGAGGCTTCAACTGTCTCGAGGCATAAGCTATGACTTTGCCTTCTTGCATCAAAATGCAACCTAATCCGTTCAGCCAAGCATCACTGTAGATCACAAATTCTTTACCCAATTCTTGTTGTACTAACACCGGAGCTTCAGTCAATAGGGCTTTCAACTGATCAAAGCTTTTTTGACACTTTTTAGACCATTCAAATTTCACATCTTTTTGAAGCAGTTTCGTCAACGGAGTTGAAATCATAGAAAAGCCTTTTACGAACCATCTATAATAATTGGTAAGTCCTAGAAAACTGCAGACTTCAGAAACATTTCTCAGAGGCTCCCAATCCAAAATAGCTGAAATTTTTCTTGGATCAACTCGGATACCTAATGCTGACACAATATGGCCTAGAAAACCAACTTCGTGCAACCAGAACTCACATTTGCTAAACTTCGCATACAATTGCTTATCACGCAAAGTTTGTAGTACTATTCTCAAATGCTGGCATGCTTGGATTCGTCATGCGAATAAATCAATATGTCATCAATGACTACAACAACAAATCAATCTAAATATGGTCTGAAAATTTTGTTCATCAAATCTATAAAGATGGTAGGTGCATTAGTTATTCCGGAAAGCATAACTAAGAACTCATAGTGGTCGTACCTCGTTCTGAAAGCAGTTTTCGAAATGTCTGAATCTTTTATTCGCAACTGATAATAACCCGATCTCAGATCTATATTTGAAAATATAGTAGCTCCTTTCAGCTGATCAAAAAAATCATCAATACAGGGCAGAGGATATTTGTTCTTGATAGTCACTTTGTTCAACTGACGATAGTCAATGCACATTCTTATCTTTCCGTCTTTCTTTTTCACAAACAGAACTAGAGCACCCCAAGGTGAAAAACTCGATCGTGCAAATCCTCTAGTAGCCAACTCTTGCAACTGAGACTTCAATTCTTTTAACTCAGTCGGAGCTATTCTATACGGTTATCGAAATCGGAGTAGTTCCCAATACTAACTCAATGCCAAATTTAATTTCTCGGATCAAAGGTAATCCCGAAAGTTCTTTAAGAAACACATCAGGGAATTCACAGATAACAGGCACTGATTCCACTTTCTTTTTTGTTACTTTTGAATCAATTACATAAGCAAAGTAAGCTTCACAACCCTTTTTCACAATACTCAGAGCTTTCATTGAAGATATCACAGCCGATAACCCATTCAAATCACTACATTCAATTCGGACTATTTCATCATTCTTGCATCTCAAATCAATAGTTTTCTATTTGCAATTCACAATAGCATCGTGCAAAGTTAACCAATCCATACCCAGAATTATATCGACTCATCAAAAGGTAATAACATCAGGTCAGCTGGAAAACAAACGTCTCTAAACATTAATGGACAATTCTTACAGACTTTATCAACCAAAACACACATGCATAAGGGGTTCGATACTCTAATTATGAATTTAGTAGACTCTACAGGAAAAGTCTTACTGGATACTAAATTCATGCATATATATGAATGCGTTGATCCAGGATCTATCAATGCAGTCATAGAAGTATCGTAAAGAGTAAAAGTACCCGTAGTCACATCTGAAGATGAAGCTTCCTCACGAGCTCGAATGGCATAGGCTTTGGCAGGTGCACAAGCCTCGGACCGAACAACAATGTCTTTAGTCCCTCTTTGACTACCACTTCCATTTCTCATATTTCTAGGAGGTCTGCCACTAATTGAGGTGTTACTCAATCTCGAATTTTGTGCTATCTCCTGTTCAACGGACTCGGGATAGTCTCGAATAAAGTGATCTAAGGATCTACATTTGAAACAAGACCGATCATACAATCTGCAATTACCGGGATGTCTTTCACCACAATGTTTACACTCAAGTCGATTGGATCAGACATTTCCAACACTAGCAACAGAAGTAGCTAGAGCTTTAAAGCTCTAATGTAATCTTGCACTATCTCTAATCGAATACCCCACATTAGCCTTTAAACGGCTAAAATCATCTCGGAATTTCTTTGACGTAGAATGAAATGATTTACTCACGAATGTTTTTCTCATATCTCTAGCTTCTGAATCAGCTTTTCTTTTCTCTTTTCCAAGTTCTTCAGCTTTACAGGCTCGTTCAACAAGCACAACAAATTCTTTTATCTCTAGAATCCCAACTAACAAGTGGATATCCTCGTTCAAGCCATCCTCGAATCTCTTTCACATTATAGCTTCAATCGAAACACATTCTCGAGCATACTGGCTCAGTCTCACAAATTCTTTCTTGTATTCTGTAATAGACACACGACCTTGTTTCAGCTCAAGAAACTCTTTATGTTTTTGATCGATGAATCTCTGACTGATGTATTTCTTTCAGAATTCAACTTAGAAGAAATCCCAGGTAACTCACTCTCTCAGAACCACCGATATCAATGTCTTCCACCAATGATACGCTGTATCTCTCAAAAGTGAAATGGCACATTTTATACATTCATTCGGAGTCAAAGACAGTTCATCAAACACTCGTATCGTGTTCTCTAACCAAAATTCAGCTCTCTCGGCATCATCATTAGTAGTAGCTCAGAATTCTTCGGCCCCATATTTTCTAATCTTATCGACCGGAGGCTTATTCAACTTAATCAAATCACTTGTGGCATAACAGGAACTTGCGGAGGATTAGACGGGGGTGAAGGTTGTGGCACAGCCGGATTAGTTCAGATATACTGGGTGAACCAATCGTTCATCATTTGATAGAAGGCTAGTTTAGCCTCTCCATCATGGCTACTTGTAGCTGGTCTAGAGTCGGAAGGCGTTGTCCCTTGCGCGGGAGTAGGAGCATTACTTTCAACATCGTCAGCTACGGCTCGTTTAGGATCCATTTGCTATATGAAAACACATTTTCATTGTCCAGATTCATCATACTATCACAGTTTATAAATATGGCATGCATAGCTAGACTCACATATACTACATTAGTCCTAGAATCGATAAACCATAGCTTTGGTACCAACCAAATGTAACACCCTTCACCAGAATCTGTCACCGGAATAGGGTTAAGAGGCATTACCAGACATATCAGAACATTTCATATTCAGTTCATAAACATCATAGCACTATAAATCATACATCAATACAGAGTCTCTTACATAGGTCAACAAGACCTTAAACATGTTTTAAAAAGGGGTCGGGACTAAACTGAACACATATAAAAATTTTCGAAGCTTAAACATTTTTCAAAGTTATACAGGTCACACGCCCGTGTGAGCAGGTTGTGTGCTTCACACGGCATTAGACACGCCCATGTGTCTAGGCCATGTCGAAACAGGGCATATATACTGACTTGTCCACACGGCCACATGACACGCCTGTGTGCCAGGCCGTGTGAAAATTAGGAAGGCTACTGACTTGAATCACATAGCCAGTCACACGCCCATGTGTGCGACCGTGTGGTCTGCCCAGGCTCATTTCAAAATGGCCCTCGAGCAACACGGCTGAGACAAACGCCATTGTCCCTGCCTACGTGGGAAAAAATTAGGCCATTTACAAGGCCAATATGCCACCCTTTTACGGTCCTCCCTACAAGTAACATTCAAGCATCAAATACATCATATTTCTTCAACCACAAAACATTCATCATTCATATCATATATTCATCAACTAAATTCATGCTCATTATCCATACTAAAACATACCTTATTTACCTACCAAACACATTCAATTATACATGTCATTATCACTAAGTTTCACATTCTTTCTCATGCCAAACTAATACCAAATTCCAAAATAAACATATACCAAAACTTACCAAATTTGACCATTTCATTTGGTCATTCATAACACATCATACAGACAATATTATACCACATGATTCATACCAAAAACTCTTTCATTTACACAATCAAAACCAAGCCAAATCACATTGCTAGATATACACATAACCAAACATATACAATTACTTTTAGCCTATACATGCCATACTTCATATTTACACTTTCAAAAAGTACCAAAAATGAGTCGATAGTGTGGTGATGATCCTCGCTGATCCCTGAGCTCCCAGTAGCTTTGATATCTATAAAATAATACAAGCACACACAAAGTAAGCTTTCAAAAGCTTAGTAAGCCATATACAAATAAAATCAACACAAATCACAAATATTAACAAGTCATAAGTATGAATCATAGCATACTTCAATGTTAAGTTCATATTTCTCATTTAGCTCAAATACTTATAACCATTTACTCATAGGTACATCACATTTCCATATAATACAAACATACCTCATATGTTCACACATATAAACATATACTTACCTTTCATTTTAAATCTTAATATACATTTCATACATACCTGAATCATTTACATATTTACATAGTCATTCATTTTCTTGGAATGCCCGTTGAACCGTTTGGAATTAATAAGGATACTCTGATAGCTCAGAAAGCTCGTATAATGCGAACGTCCTAGACGTGGTCTTACATGTAATCAAATATCATGCCACTATCCTAGACAGGGTCTTACACGAAATCAAATACAATGCCAATGTCCCAGACGTGGTCTTACACAAAAACACATATCGAATCCTATGTCATGACATATGTATCCTAACTATTTTTATGGTTTGTACGGGGCTTTTCGAAACATCGAAACTTTGTCGATACTCTCTCAAATATCTCATATTCAATGAATTAAGCAATTCAGCATTATTCAATTGCATATAAGCACAAATAAATCATTTCAAACACATTTATTTGTGTATAGACTTACCTTGTAGGGGTATGAACAGAAACGAATGGCTATTCGACGACTTTCGACTTTCCCTGATCTAATTTTGTTTTTTTTTGTTCTTGATCTATATAAATTCAAATTTAACTCTTTTATTCACCAAATCATTCAATCAATCCACAAACACACATTTAGGGTATTTTACAAATTAGCCCTCACATTTTCATAATTTGACACTTTAGTCCTTAATTCACAAAATCACAAAATACACAAAATTTTCTTACACATATGCTTAGCAGAATTTTCATAGTGCTCCTATAAGTCCATATATTTCATTTATTTCACATTTTAGTCCCTCAAAATATCATTTTCACCATTAAGCCAAAATTACTCAATTTCATCAAAAATTCAAAGACAATACTTAGTAATCTAACACATATCTTTCATTTACTAACATCAAACTTCATAAAGCTCATAGTTTCATCAATGGCATAACTCAATCATCAAAAAAATCAGAAATTGAAACATGGGCTTGATAGTATATAGAGCAACAATTACAAAAAATATAGAAATTATCAAAAAAATCGAACAAAAATGGACCTTTAATCAAACTTGGAAGTAGCCGAACACTAAAACACCATGGAAGCTTTCTTTTCTTTCTTAATATTAGGCCAACAAGAGGATAATGAAGTCAAGTTTTGATTTTGTTTTATTTAATACATAATAATTATACTAATTACTATTATATCCTTAATGAATTTCATTTATAAACATAAAATAAATGGCTATAATGGTCCACTTACACTTCCAACAATCTATTAACATTATAAGGACATCACAATTAAGAAGACATAGCAAATAAGCACTTTAACAAATAGAAGGTCACTTTTACATTTTAAGCGATTAAGACCTTATATCAAATTAAGCACACAAACGATTAAATTTTCATACGAAATTTTTACACATACTAATTCACATATAATAAGCACAGAAATTAATATTAAAATATTTTTCTAACTCAGATTTGTTTTCTTGAAACCACTATTCCGACTAGGGTTTAAACCGGGCTGTTACATAGTTGCCACCCTTATTTGCACATACACATACATGACTTCAAAGGCATTTAGCATGGGTTAAGTAAGCACTTAAACATACACAAACAAGACATGACGGTGATCATTTCATCTTTACTTATACATGCATAAGACTTCATACTTTGTCAAGCCCAACTTACCAATTCTCATTTAAGCCATGTCTATCATCATACTAAAAAATCCCAATTAAATCTTCAAGCATTCATAACCACAACACATCTCATCACATTCACACAACCACCAACCACATGACCATTGCATGGGCATATGTATACTTAAATAAATAGGCTTACAATCCAATAATCAATATGAGCCACATCTCATGGCCTTATACCAAATAAAGAAAATATCAATATAAGCCAATATAAGCCAATTTACATGGCTTCACATTACATCAAGCCCTTAACCATTACAAGCCAATACCTTTGGCTAAATCATAATGACACATTCACAATTGACTAAGTCCCTACACATGCCATAAACTTAAGAGGTTTGTATTCTTTTTTTTTACCCACAATGATAGCTTGATAGTGTGATGAAATCTCCAATGGTCTCCAACCCGAGCTAGCTAATTTAACCTATAAGACATGGGAAAGGAGAGGGTAAGCTATATAATATAGCTTAGTAAGTTCATATGCAAATAATAACAACTATTAACATTCATTTACTTTATCTATCCATAAGAGTACTATAATTTCAATTGGAATTAAATTTTAAGTTTTCTATTTATTCGTTCGTAGTGCTTACTCCTTTAACTTATAAACACCATTTACATGCCTTGGAATTAGCCTAGCCACTATAGTCTTCCAATTATAACATATCACATTAACTAACAATTTATTTTCATCCTCTTAATCACATGCACATTATTTGTGAGTAATCATAATTTCAACATATAGTTCAATCATCTTTCACTTGTCTAAGCTCGTATCTTACTATATTCTCATAATGTCCTTATTCGGCAATTATGCCTGTCTTTCTTTTTCTCATATCCAATGAAACACAATTTTAATAAATGAACCGTAATATATCACAACCAATTAGGCTCCTAAGCCTATCACATGATCATTATCAAATCTTATCATGAATCCATTCATCATAAATGTTGACCATTTGTTGCAAGGTTATCAATGTTTCACAAGAATAACTTGTTCATGTACATTCTTACCAAAAATTCATCATATACCAAATTCACTTCACATGAGTTCCATGTACATACCTGTACCACTCGTAATATAGTCACATATTTTCTCGTTCTTAGCATACCCGTTGAGATACAATTCAAGCATATAAACATATTAGGTCACATCTCAATTTGACCAATCAGCCTAACACATAATCATCATTCATATTCATCATATATCCAACATCACGAGTATGTGCACTATCAATCACTATGGGTAATAAACAATTATTTCCACAATAATCATGAATTTACAATTATAGGCTTAAGTAAATGTCTGTTTACCCATAGTAATTTCATTCTCATACTCATCTTTAATTTACCCGTTGAACACATCAAAATACTAAGTAAGCTCGGGGATCTCATACTCTTAGTACCGTATCAATGCCATATCTCAGATATGGTCTTACATGAAATACCATAATGTTACTGACATGGTCTTATATGAAATCACACACCAATGCCATATCCTAGATATGGTCTTATACGGAATACTAGCTCTAATATCATGACATTTGTATTCTACCCTTGAGGTTAAATCGAGATTTCTCATTTCTCGAAATCTCGTCAAAATCGTCATTAATCCATTTCATAAAAACAAATGTATACAATTCATGCAATATCAAAATATTAAATACATAACATAAGGTTGCATTATTTACACATGAACTTACCTCGACACCAAAATGGCAAAAGGGATCTAACCATCAATTTCTCATTTTTCCTCCGTTCTAGGTCCGAACCTCATTTTCTTTGATCTATAATATCATATTTAGTCTATTTATTAGTCACATTAGTAAATGTGATCCAAAAATCATACTATGACAAAATTATGTTTTTGCCCCTAAACTTTGTCATATTTACACTTTTGCCCCTAGGCTCGTAAAATGATTTCTATTTAATTTATTTGCACTTTAAGCCTAGCCGAATCATTTTCATAACTATAGCAGCCCCAATTTTCACTAAATCACACTTTTATGACAAATTTTAAAACTTTTACAAATTAGTTATTTTTATCATTTTCACCGAAAACTACTTAGTAGAAGTCGTTTAACACACAACAAGCATTCATATTTCTTCCTTAAACATCAAAATATACACATGTACCACATGTGTATATTTTTAAACATCAACCCTAGCTCAAATAAATGGTAGAATTAGATAGATCTTTTTAAACATCAATCCTAGCCATGGTTTCTCTATGCAAGTTTTGGCCAAGGGAAAAATTGGCTTTTAATTTGTTTTTAATTCATTTCAATAACTAAATGACCAAAATGCCCTTAATGAAAAACTTTGGAAACATGTCTAACCATATCCATTTTTGTCCACCAACTTAACCAATGGTCTAATTACCATATAAGGACCTCCAATTTAAAATTTCATAACAATTGGACACCTCTAGCATGTAGAACTCAACTTTTTTACTTATTACGATTCAGTCTTTTTGACTAAATTTAGTGCCCGAACGTCAAAATTTTCAAACAAAATTTTCACAAAACCATTTCATGAAATTGTAGACCATAAAAATATAATAAAAATAAATTTTCTTACATCAGATTTGTGATCTCAAAACCACTGTTCTGACTAGACCCTAAATCGGGATGTTACACAGATTCATGGGGTTGACTTGGTTAGAGAAATCGAAGCGAAAGTAAAAGTAATTCGTAACTATTTGAAAGCTGCTTCCGATTGACAAAATTCATACGTAGATTTGAAAAGAAAAGAGATCGAGTTTCAGATTGGTGATAAAGTATTTCTGAAAGTATCTCCGTGGAAGAAGATTTTGAGATTTGGCCGTAAAGGCAAGTTGAGTCCACGTTTCATTGGGCCGTATAAGATTGTTGAAAGAATAGGGCCAGTGGCATATCAGTTAGCTTTGCCGATAGAGTAAAAAGGATCCACAATGTGTTTCATGTGTTTATGTTGCGTCGTTACTGTTCTGACCCTTCACATGTGATTTCACCGACAGAAGTCGAGATTCAACCTAGTATGACTTATGGTGAAGAACTGATCAAGATCTTGGCTCGAGAAGTTAAATATTTGAGAAATAAAAGTATATCTCTAGTGAAAGTTTTATGGCAACGACATGGGGTCGAAGAGGCTACATGGGAACCTGAAGAAGCTATGAGAAAACAGTACCCAAACCTATTTTCTGGTAAGATTTTCGAGGACGAAAATCCCTAAAGAGGGGAGAGTTGTAACAGCCTGATTTTGGGCCTAGTCAAAAATTGGTTTCGAGACCACAAATTCAACGCGAAAAAACTTATTTTTTTATATTTTTATGGTCTACAATTTTACGGAGGAAATAGCCATAACTTGAGCTAATTGATCCTCCAAGGAAGAAAATCTTGACCCCATGTTATCCTCTTTCCTAGAAACCCTAATGTCTAAACCCTAAAATCCTATCATAATGATCTAATAGTGTCAAGTATAGCAAGAGTATCAATCAGGAACGTTGGTGCTTACAGTGGAGCAGATGAACTTGTAGGTGTCGACGCTAGCTCAGGTGGAGGAACATCATTTTGCTCGCCTCCTCCAACTTCTTCATCATCAACCTCATGCAGTTCTGGTTGAACACCCTTGACCCAATTTCCAGTAAGTGGATCTTTCTTGTAGCTGGCACGATGAAGAGCACCAAAACTAAGGGGAGTATGGGTTGTGGTCAAAGGAGGGTTGGTATGTTGAGGTAGATAAAAATATAGGACAACTAAGTTCCAAAAGGCAAGGTAACATTGCTTGTAAGCTCCTTACTAATGACCTTGGTAATGTCATTAAACATAATAAGTGCAAGGTCGAGACGCCTATTTGACTGAAAATAATCGATCCACCAATAGTTGATGGATCAAAGGATAGCATGTTTGGAAATAGAGCATAATATCCATGTGAGAATTATGTGTAAAAAGCAATCATGGATATTAAGCTCAGATACATATGAGCTCAGAATGGTTAAGGTTGGATTGTAAGAACCTTTCTCATTCGATACACCACCAGAAGGTAGTTTTAGAAATTCTCTGAAATTTTCTAAGGTGAGACGAATAGGTGTGCTTATAAGAAAGAGTAAATAGCAACAGTAGTCTCACCCATTTCATCATGTTTGAGCGTAGTAGTCAAATAAAATGCTCTAACGAGATTAGCATAGGTTGTTAAATGACTTTTAGAAAATTAAACCAATTCCATTTGACAAAAGTATGAATATATCGAAAATTAAAATCAGCTAAGGAGTGAAAATCAAGTGGCCAAGATACGTTTACTTTTTTATTAGAAAAATAATTATTAAAATGATAACTATCATCGGGATTTCTAAAGCAGTCATTTAGTGAAATAGTTTGACACTAGATAGATTAGAATACGAAGGAACAATACGTAGGCATTTTTTGATAGGCATGCTTGCTAACTAGACTAGTAGAGGCACTAAATTTACCCTTGAAATTTTGTTTGGGAATTTAATCAAACACTTTTTAGGAGTAAAAAAAATTTTCAATAGTAAGTTTTGTCTTTGACAGCCTTCTTCAATAAAAATACAACTTATATGTTGTAACAGCTCGATTTTGGGCCTAGTCGAAACAGTGGTTTCGAGACCACAAATCTGACGCAGAAAAACTTATTTTTACTATATATTTATGGTCTACAATTTTACGAAATGATTTTTTGAAAATTTTGTTAAAAAATTTTGACGTTTAGGCACTCAATTTAGCAAAAAGGACTAAATTGAAGGTCCTTAGATGGTAATTAGTCCATTTGTTAAGTTAGTGGACAAAAATGGACATGAGATAAGAGAAAATTTATGTTTTAAGAAAAGGGCATTTTGGTCATTTAGTAATTAAATGAATAAAAAGCCAAAATAAAGCCAAAATTTGTCCATCTTCTTCCTCCTATAGCCGAAAATAGAAGGGGAAACCATAGCTAGGGTTTGGCCACTTCCAAGTTCGATTGAAATCTGTTCTTGCCTCGTTTTTAATGCTCTTTACATTTTTGAAGTCGTTGTAACTCGATCTACCTATTTCTAGCACTAATTTGAGGTATGATTAAGGTCTAAGGTTTGACCCATGTTAGACATGTGTGTATTTTGATGGCTAATGGTAGAAAATGCATGTTTGTTGTTAGAAAAATGACTTTTGCTAAGTGATTTTCGATAAAAACGTCAAAAATGACCTATTTGTAAAAGTTATAAAATAAGTAGTAAAAGTGTGATTGAATGAAAAATGTGGGCTGGTAAGTTCAATGAAGATTCGTCTAGGCTTGGGTAATGAAGAAATTTGATGAAAACCATTTTACAAGCCTAGGGACTAAATTGTAAAAATGTCAAAAGGGGGCAAAAATGTAATTTTTCCAAAATATAAATTTTGGGCTAAATTGAACAATGTGAATATTAAATAATTTAAATTTGCTATTATAGATCAAGAGAAACGAGGTTCAGACTTAGATCGGGGGAAAAACAAAGTGTTTGACGATTAGGCCCCATTTTTACTATTTTTGTATCGAGGTAAGTTCGTATGCATTATTTGCATTGTTTTAATTATGTTTTAAATGCTTTATTATTGTATGAATTATGATTAACCCTTGAACATATTCGAAAAAGTTCCGACAAGCGTGAAATCCCAGTTGAACCTTAGGAATAGATAGGATACAAATGTCATGACATTAGGGCTATCGAAATTTACATGTAAGACCATATCTGGGATATGGCATCAATATGAGACTTCATGTAAGACCATAGCTGGTCTATTGGCATCGATATGAGATCACATGTAAGACCATATCTGGGATATGGCATTGGTACTGTACTATATGTACAAGATTCCTGAGTATCCTTTAGTTTTCCAAGTGGTTCAACATGTAATTTAATGAGTATGTCAAAGGTGAATTGCATATAAATCTAATTTGAGATTACTCAGGTATGTACAAAAAACTGATACATAATGAGCTCGATATGTGATGAGCCCTCGGTAAGGTTATGATTGAGTAAGTTATAGTTACAAGATCTTAATAATATTTATGCCAATTATTATCATGTTAAATGTTTGGATATGATGCTTATTATTTGCATAGGAACTTAATAAGCTATAAAGCTTACTCCCCTTTCTTTTCCCTTGTCTTATATTGTCACCAAGCTAGCTCAGGGATCGGAGAGTGTCAGAGATCCACTCACACTATCAACAATTATTTTGGCACCAATGATTTTAACATTTTGAGTTATGGCATGTATAGGGGACTTGGTTATTTTGTTATGTGTCATAATTAAATTGGCCAAATGTGTTGGCTCATATTGGTTGATAGTTCATTCTGTATAAGGTCATTTGAAATTGGCTATTACTTCTATAAGTAATTTATATGATGATGTCTTTCATGGATGTGGAGATTTTCCTTGATTTTGAGTTGTTAAATATGTGATGTTTGTGTATGATAGATGGTAGCATGTGAATGTTGTGTTGATGTCTTGGTTGTGGCTGAATTGGCTGTATGTAAAAGTTTGAATTGGTGCTAAGTTTAGTTGTGTAGGTGTGCACATCAAAGGGTGGCAAAATGGCTTGGTAAATAGCCTTATTTTTGTCCACACGGGCGTGTGTCTAGGCTGTGTACGACACACAGTCTGCCCCACGGGCATGTGTTCTGGCTGTGTGTCCCCTGCACCCTAATTTTTACAAAATAGAATGCTAAGAATTGAGCATACGATCAGAGACACGGGCTTGTGTCTCAGCCGTGTAGATGACACGGCATGAGGCATAGGCGTGTGTCCTGGGTGTGTGACGTCTGCACATATTTTATGAAAAGTCATAATTTTTAAATCGACCACACGGCCTAGCACACGGGCGTGTGACTTGGCCGTGTGTCTTCAATTTTTTCTTGAGTGACAAACAAAGAGTTACACGGGTTAGGGAAACAGGCGTGTGTGACCACATGGCCTACCCACACTAGCGTGTCCCAAGCCACACGGGCATATGACCCCTACTTGGTGGAAAAATATTCTAAGTGTTGTAGAATTTTCTAAAGTATCCAGTTTAGTCTCGAACCACTTCCAATGTTTGTTTTGGGCCTCGTAGGCTCATAATTGGGGCATTGTGATAGAATACAAAAAGTTTTAAAATTTGACGAAAATTTATGGCCCGAAAATGTATAGTTGCTTGTGTTTAAGTCCGGTAATGCCTCATACCCTGTCCCAGCATCGAATACAGGTAAGAGGTGTTACATATGTTTCAAATAACCCCAATGAACAATATTCAACAAAATATTTAACCAAATAAATGAGTGAAATTCAAAATAAAAAATAACCAATTTACCTCAAAGATGGCTTTGAAATGATGAAATTTTAGAGAAAACTTGTTGAATCCTTGTTGAGATGGATAACGTGGGTTGCTTTGTTTGAAAGTTTTAATGAAAAAATGAAAATTTTGGGAGATTTGACAGTTAGGGTTTAAAAGGAGTTTAGAACTGTTCTGGAAATAATTTTGGGGAAAAACTGATTTTGAATTAGAACACAATGTAGGAATTTTAAAACCCTGATAGGTATCAATACTTTTAATTAAACATCGATACTTTTTATAAAGAATCGATAAATTTGTACTGGTATTGATACTAAATGTCCAATCTATTTTTCAAAGTGCAAAAACTTTGCCCAACTTGGCTTTTAAGTCTTAATATGTTCTAAACTAACCTAAAATGACTTCTTATTAAATTATAATGATTTCATATGCTTAGATATTCCAAATTTAAGATATTCCAAATTTATGTATGATGTATATGAAACATATAATATTATATGGTATGCAAAAAATTGAGCATTAATATTATATGGTATGCAAAAAATTGAGCATTTACATCAAATAAAGTCTAATTTAGCATACTCAAAGGCATTAAAAAAATGTATACTAGACAAAATAGGTCACGATAGATTAAACATACAACATTAACTCCCCCTAACTATTTGCATATAAGAGTCATAGAAACCCTTCATACATGATTTTTCAATCAATTTTAAGTAAAAATAAAATAAAAATATTAAAGTGCATAAATTTATTTGAACTTAAAATCATGGTAAGGAAGTAATACCTAGTTCTCTCCTAAAGTGTCCAAAATCTTTCATTATCTAATAGTTTGGTAAAAATGTCAGCTAATTGGTTCAAAGAGTCAACAAATTCTAGAATTATATCTCTTTTTTAGATATGGTCTCTAATGAAATGATGTCTAATTTCAATGTGCTTAGTTCTAAAGTATTGGATGGGATTTTTAGTGAGACAAATAGCACTAGTATTGTCACACTTGATAGTAATGGTATCTATATCAACTCCATAGTCCATAAGTTGTTTCATACATAAAACAAGAGAACAACAACTACTGGCAAAAATGTATTCTACTTTAGTGGTAGACAATGCAACACTATTTTGTATCTTTGAAAACTATTATACGAGCATGTTGCCTAGGAATTGACAAGTACTGGAGGTGCTTTTCCTATCTAATTCTCAACCTCCAAAATTCGCTTCTAAGAAGGTATGCAAGCTAAATGATGAGTCTCTATGATACCAAAGGCCTAAATTAGGTGTGTCTCTAAGGTTTCTCAAGATTCTCTTAATGGCTTGTAAATGTAATTCCTTAGGACAAGATTGATATCTAGCATACAAGCAAACACTAAAAATAATATCAGGTCTGGTTGTGGTAAGGTAAAGTAATGAGCCAATCATTGACCTATATAATTTTATATAACACATTTACCTTCCTCATCTTTGTCAAGCTTTTTAGAAGGGCTCATAGGAGTAGCTTGTGGTTTGAGAATATCCATCATAAATTTCTTGAGCATCTCCCTTATATATTTAACTTTATTGATAAATATTTCATCCTTCCTTTGCTTGATTTGGAGTCTTAAAAAGAAATTTAGTTCTCCAATCATGCTCATCCCAAATTCACATTGCATTAGCTTGGAAAATTCTTGACAAAGAAGATCATTAGTAGCACCAAAAATAATATCATCAACGTATATTTTAACTACTAATAAATCGTTGTCTTTTCTATTAATAAAAAGTGTTGTGTCAATCTTCACTTTACAAAAACCTTTTTCAATAAGAAAATTTGATAATCTTTCATATCAAGCTCTAGGATCTTGTTTTAAACCATATAAGGCTTTTGAAAGTTTGAAAACATGATTTGGAAATTTTAAATCTTCAAAATCGGTTTGTTGTTCAACATACACTTCTTCATTTATAAAACCATTTAGAAAAGCACATTTAACATCCATTAGATATAATTTAAAATCATTAAAGCATGCAAAAGATAAAAGCATCCTAATGGTTTCCATCCTAGCTACAGGAGGATAAGTTTCATCATAACATATTCATTCCTCTTGATTATAACCTTGAGTAACAAGCCCAGCCTTGTTCCTCACTATGTTGCTACTCTCATCTAGCTTGTTCCTAAAAACTTATTTAGTACCTATAGTTAATTTATCACAAGGTCTTTCAACTAGGGTCCATACTTTACTTCTCTCAAATTGATTTAACTCTTCTTGCATGGCCAATATCCAATATTCATCATTTAATGCTTATTTGATATTTTTAGGCTCAATATATGCGATAAATGCAACATAATTAAAAGTATTTCTATGAGAAGACCAAATAGTTACCCTTTTGGATGAATCTCCCAAAATCTTATCATCCTCCATATAGTTGTATTCCTCTAGAGTAAGCTCATTTAGAGCATCTTGAGTTTGTTCTTATGTCCTCTCATTTGGTGATTGATCCACTTTCTCATTACTATCAAAACTTTTTGTATCATCATCATTAACTGTAACATCCCGAATTAGGGCCATGGCGGAACAGTGGTTTCGGTACCACAAATCCGACACAGTAAAATTTGTTTTTACTATATTTTAATGGTCTACAATTTCACGGAATGATTTCGTGAAAATTTCTTCAAAAATTTTGACGTCTAGGAACTCAATTTGGTCAAAAGGACTAAATTGTAAAAAGTGAAAAATTTGAGTTCTAGAAGCTAGAGGTGTCTAATTGATATGAAATTTAAATTGGAGGTCCTTATATGGTAATTAGGCCATTGGTTAAATTTTTGGACAAAAATGGACATGAAATAGGTGAAATAGAATATTTTTAAGTTAGGGGCATTTTGGTCATTTAGTAATTAAAATAATAAAAAGGGAAAATAAAAGCCAAATTTATCCTCATCTTCAACCTTTGGCTGAAATTTGCATTGAAGCCATGGCTAGGGTTTTGTTCAAGCTTTTCAAGCTTAATAGTAAGCCTGTTCTTGCCCCGTTTTTAATGATTTTTACGTTTTTGAAATCCTCGTAACAAGATCTAGCTATTCCTACCATTTATTTGAGTTAGGGTTGATGTTTAAAAATTTACCCATGTGCTACATGTGTGTATTTTGATGTTTAGGGGAGGAATATAAATGTTTGTTTTGTGTTAAACAGTGTTTGCTAAGTAGTTTTCAGTAAATACGCTAAAAAGAACTAATTTGTAAAAGTTATAAAATTTGTCATAAAAGTGTGATTTAGTGGAAATTGTGGGCTGATATAGTTATGAAAATGATTCAACTAGGCTTAAAGTACAAGAAAAATGAACACATTTCATTCTACGAGCCTAAGAGCTAAATTGCAAATATGTGAAAGTTTAGGGGTAAAAACGCAAATTTGTAAAAGTATGATTTTTGGGTCAATTTGAATAATGTGAGTAATAAATAAGCTATATTTGAAATGTTAGATCAAGAAAACCAAGATTCGGGCTTAAATTGGGAAAGTACAAGATTATGGGCTAAAATGGAATAATTAGCTGTGCTCGGATTCGAGGTAAGTTTGTGCGTCAATAATAATGCAATGTTAACACTTGATATTACATGAATTGTAAGTACATTTGTAAATAATGTGAAAATGTGGTATGTCATGTTGTGTTAACATTATGTGATAATTATTTTATTACTTATTATGTATGCTATGTCTAATGGTCCTATTGTAAGCATGAATGATATTATGGTCATTATCCACAATGTCACGAGCAAGTGTAATAGAGGTGCAATGTGCAAGTGAGAAAAACCCCATTTGAACCTTAGGAATATTTTAGGATACAAGTGGTCCGGGTTCGTGATATATGTGGCATCTGAGCTCGTTGAGTGGTCTGAGTTCATAATGGATGCGATACATGTGATTAAGTTCTGGGCAATGGTCTTGTGTGTCCTACCAGTGGCTAGGTAATCCTTGAGTGGTCGAATACCTGACAGCTTTTGTGAACAGCCCGTGTAGTTACACGTTGACCGATAGCTTTTATGAGCAGCTCCATTGCGAGCGTTACATGATATAAGGTAGCTTTGGCTACGTATGTATATGTGGCACTTATGTGCAAGTTTTTTGCGTATCCAATACTATTCCGAGTGTTCAACGGCTAATGTAATGGATGATGTGACGAAAGTTCTAAGGAGAATATGTTAAGGAAGTTATGCTTATATGCTGTATTACGAGTTGGTACAGGTATGTACACTAAACTCACGAGTAATGCCTTGATATATGATGTTTCATGATAAAGAGGTATGTGGGTGATAAGTAAGTCAAAGGTTTTGAATGATGAATAAACTTATGTTTATGTTTATGTTTATGATTATGCTCATTATGTCATCATATGATAATTATCATGACATTGCACTAAAACAGTTTTGGATTGCAGCAATTGTGTGATTTTGAAAATCCACCAAAAATTATAGAAATTTAATTAGAAACTTAATAACATATGAGACTAAATCTTATTGAGCCTAGTTTCACATAGAGGAAACGGTGTAAACAAAAGAATTTCATACTATTAGATATTTGAATTTTTATGAGATAGGGTCAGAGTGATATCGGGTTCCCCTGTTTTAACTTTGGAAAATCACTAAAAATTGTACAAGAATAATTATGGGTTATAATTTATATGAATAAATCCTTAATGAGTATATTTTCAAGAGAAATGGACAGGAACATTAACGGAATCCTAAACTAAGATATAAATAAATTTTACTAAAAAAAGGTCAAAGCTGTCAAACAGCAGAACAGGGGTAACTTTAAAGAATAAACTGTACTTACTGGCTAATCCATAAATTCTGAATTTTTTATGGTACGAAGATATATGAGTCTAATTTAATAAAAAATTAGCGGATCTTAATTTAGAGTTCTGTAGCTCAAGTTATAAATAATTTAGTGACTATGAATTCAGTAGACAGATTGACTGGAATATGAGCAAATAGTGGAGTTATGTGTAATTTTGATTGTGTTACCATGAGAACATGTTGTAAGAATTTGGAAAAAGCACGTTAATAAATTGCTTATTATTATTTTCGTACAGGCTTACTAAGCTATAAAGCTTACCCCTCTCTTTTTCTTTTCTTTTAGTGTTGTTAGGTTAGCTCAAGGTTGGAGATCGTCGGAGGCAGCATCACACTATCAAATTATCAAGTCGGGGTATTAATAAATCTTAAGTGTTTTCAAGTGAGTGGCATGTATAGAGACTTAGTACTTTATGATATGTGTTTCATGATTTGGCCAATTAAGTCGGCTTATAATAATTCATTTGTATAGAGCCATGAGATATGGCTTATATTTGATCATTGGGTTGTAAACCTAATTGATTTTGCTTGACTGTTCTAATGTCTTGATGATGTGCATGTTGTGATGGCTTGATATCGATGGATGTATGGTATGGTATGTGTATTTGATGGATGAACTTTGATCAATAGATGTGACCATAATCTTAGTATAAAAGTGTAAATTTAGAGTAAGTTAATGATGTTAATGAAGATGACAAAACCAAATGAATATGGTTTGGTATGTCTAGACTTGATATAAAATGAGTATGAGAAACACAAGTATGATGACATGCAAATGTTATGTTTGTAACTTAATTGAGGATGTTTAATCTTTAATTGGATACCATGTTTTATGCCTTTGATGTTGTATAAGTGTGTGAGGATTAAAGTTGACCAAGGCTTGGAAAATAGCTAAGTGTTGGCCAAACGGACAGAGATACGGCCGTGTGTCTCTGCTGTGTGGAAGACACGGCCTAGCACACGGGTGTGTGTCTTGGCCGGCTGACGTCATAAATAGATAGTTACACGGGCTGAGGACACGAGCTGAGGACACGGGCGTGTTTGAGCCACACGAGCGTGTGTGACCACACGGCCTACCCACGCGAGCGTATAACTCTCCAAAACTAGAAAATTTTCTAAATGTTGTAAAGAGTTCGTAAGTTCTCAGTTTAGTCCCGGACCACCCACAATGTATGTTTTGGGCCTCGTAGGCCCGCATAAGGGACAATATGCAAGTGTTTGAATATTTTTGAATTGATTGAAATTTTATGGCCCGGTTTTACATGCATGTGTATGTTTAAGGCGGGTAATGCCTCGTACCCTATCTCGGCCTCTGGTACAGGTAAGGGGTGTTATGTTTAGTGGTATCAGAGCTAAGGTTTAGTCGGTTCTTGAACTAACTTAGCATGCATGAGAGTCCAACTATGCATGCCACAAATCTGTGATAGTGTGACGTCTCCCGATGCGAATGAGAACCATCTTGTTTGGACAAAGGTACTTTCCAACCGAGCTATACTGACCATGTTAAATGTGACGCCAAGGTATCCGGGTAAAGTACAGTTATGATGAGCCTAAACTCAGAAAAGTATGAATAAAAGTTCATGTTGCAATGAGTATCCATACTTGTTTAATGTTCATATGAATGAAATGACACATATATGATAAAGTGCGAGATGAAAGTTTTGATTGTGATATACTTATCCATGCTTACTTGACCCTCATATGATGCTATGTGCATGACTTGTTTGATTGAATGAATGGGATAAGTAATGTTATTCAGAATCCATAAAATGCATGCATAAGTGCACTGTTTAAATAAGATAACTGGGAAGCTCGTGTCATACAACTGTTAATAATAGTTTGTCTGAAGTGAATGTTATGCTTGTGAAACTGTTGCTATGATGATGAAATAGTGCTATATGCATATGTGTATGAGAGACGAGTTAGGGACCTTACAACCCCATCCTTTTACCAGACTGGTGTTTATAAAGGATTTTATGAGATTTGTGGGATAAGCTCACTAGTGTGAAACCAAAGAGTTCAGTTGTAGTATGATTATAAATATGGTAAGAATTTGTAAATGAGTTGATAAATAAAGATAGAAGTAGAAAGGTATCAGATTGATTTAAAGATTATTTTATTTACGAAACATCACAATGAGAGAAGAACTTAACTTCGGTAAATCGACTTATTCAAACACGATGTTGAAAGAATGTAGTAATCGAAATTCCTTCTAAACTTATTTTCTTTAGTGGAAGGAAGAATACGAGATTTTTTATGACAGAAATAGTTGAGGGAATAATATTTGAAGGGTAAGATATCTGAGTGTAACAGTTATGGCTGAACAGATTTCGACAGCTTCTTCTGAGGTATTATATATGTTTAATTGTTCTTGGGATTATTCTTATGGCTATTGCTCTTCTAATAAAATCATTTTTTCTGTGGGAATATTTTCTAATCATGATGCATAGACGAAAGTATTGATAGTCCGACTGGTATATAATCTGTATTGCTCTATTTCCCTCTGGCATTCTATTACATTTCATCTATTGGGACTTTATGAGGTAATAAACATGATGTTATGATTTTGTTTCTTCTAATTGATGTTCTGTTCGATACATACATGGGAAGGTATATTATCCTTGTTGCATTTAATTCTAGTGGGTTAGATTGATGTATTCTTCTGGACTTTTTTTCTCTAAGGAATTATCGAGATCCTTCATATTTTTCTTATGAGCGTTGTTCTGGGACTTTCATTATGACATTGTATCTTGGATTTCTGTATCTTGGATTTCTTTATCTTGGATTTTTTTGTCCTGGACTTCTTTATCTTGGTTTTCATGTCATCTCTATTATGTAAATTGTCGAATGTGGCTCATATCTAAAGTGTGTTCTTTGGCTTATGATAACTATGTTAATTATTATCATGCTTCTGGTTGATTATAGTAACGTGGTGATTCCGATATCTGGATTTCTCTAAATCTTCGTGAAAAATTTGACACCAGCAAGGACATAAGTAGTGAAAATGCAAATTTCAAATGGTATGGTGGAATTCTTTTTCAAGTTAATCGAAGTTAATGCCTTCAATTGAGATATCCTTGTTACTTGAGTTAATGCATTTGAAATGGTTTTTTATTAGCATGATAAGTGAACTTTGAATGATTACTTGTTGAATCGTTCTATCGACTGGAAGAGAGGATTTCTTGAAATGTCATTTATTGATGATTAAGTCCGACTTGGTTGTTCAAACGGTATTGGTTATTGTTTGAAAGATTAAATGAGATATTTATGTCTGGGAATAAAATTTCATTTCTTTACGGGTAAAAGATGGTTAGTCTGAATGAAAAGTGTATATTTCCTAGCAGACTTTGATATGATTTAAAGTTTCTATGAATGATAAAGTTATCGCCTTGTAAAAGTTGAACAGTCTATTGCATGTTAGTAAAGTTTGGAATAGACGAGAACATTGTTAATCAAAACATTAGACCCGGTTTAGCCTACATCGGGCAAGAAATTCTTGATTTTTAGTGATGTGTCATTAAATGGATTGTGATGCGTTTTAAGACTAAAAGGCAATGTGATAGCTCAATGTATCCAATGTTATAGCCAGATCTGAGTATTTGATAGCATAGATGATTAAAGTTGTTAAAAAATGATGAGATAGTTATTGTATGATCTTTGAGAAAAGAAAAATACAGTCACTAGGGCTTGGACAAATAATCCAGAGCTAATACAAAAAGCCAAAAGCAAACTCACAGGAGTAATGTATTGGTGTTCGAGTTTGGAACTCGACATTTCTGATCTTTGTGCTTGAATACATGAAATGTTATGAGGATTAAAGTCGAATATTAGGTAATGTCAGAACGATTTTCGTCAGTGGTGGTAATTGAATGGAAATAAGAATGAGATTATTATGGATTTCATATCAGGATTGTTCCTATCTTTGAAAGAGAAAGATGTTATGTGGCATGTTGTTAAGAATTTGATGAATCTACAAATCATGTCGTATGTACTGAATTTTTGCTCATTAGACTTATGGAATTAAGTATCTATAAGACTGTTGAATTTCTTAAAAAGCTAGTTTTTGTTAATTGGATTAAGATCCGGGATTTATATCATGAATTATTGAAAAAGCTAAATGAGGTTTTGAATTTTAATGACGACCAAAGGTTGAATTAGTAAACTATCAGGTTGTATGAAATGATAGAGAACTTAAGGCCATGATGATCGGGCTGGCTACGCCATTTGAATCTGAGAGGATTCAAGTATGATGTCTATATATGTTCTATGATGGTATGGATTTGACCCTTGTGTAATGAATTCTCAGATGGAAATCAAGATTCGGTTGATGTGTCGTAAAACAAAAAATTGCTCATAACTTTAGTATGAGAAATTAAAGAGCTAAGTTTAAGCATAGCCTGAGTAAAAATTCTTTAGCAATGATTATGAGTTAGTGGAGTTTATGTGAAAAACGAACCACTCTTTTGGTAAGATTTTCGGGGATTCAGTTGATGTGTCGTAAAACAAAGAATTGCTCATAACTTTAGTATGAGAAATTAAAGAGCTAAGTATTAAGCATAGCCTGAGTAAAAGTTCTTTAGCAATGATTATGAGATAGTGGAGTTTATGTGAAAACCGAACCACTCTTTTGGTAAGGTTTTCGGGGACGAAAATCCCTAAGGTTGTAACATCCCGAATTAAGGCCTAGTCAAAATAGTGGTTTCGGTACCACAAAATTCGACATAGTAAAATATGTTTTTATTATTTTTTATGGTCTACAATTTCACAGAATGATTTCGTGAAAATTACTTCGAAAATTTTGACGTCTGGGCACTCAATTTGGTCAAAAAGACTAAATTGTAAAAAGTGCAAAACTTGAGTTCTAGAAGTTAGAGGTGTCTAATTGATATGAAATTTTAAATTGGAGGTCCTTATATGGTAATTAGACCATTGGTTACATTTTTGGACAAAAATGGACATGAATTAGGTAAAATAGAATATTTTTAAGTTAGGGGCATTTTGGTCATTTAGTAATTAAAATAATAAAAAGGGAAAATAAAAGCCAAATTTATGCTCATCTTCAACCTTTGGCCGAAATTTGCATGGAAGCCATGGCTAGGGTTTTGTTCAAGCTTTCCAAGCTCAATAGTAAGTCCGTTCTTGCCCCGTTTTTAATGATTTTTACGTTTTTGAAATCCTCGTAACAAGATCTAGCTATTCCTACCATTTATTTGAGCTAGGGTTAATGTTTAAAAATTTACCCATGTGCTACATGTGTGTATTTTGATGTTTAAGGGAGGAATATGAATGTTTGTTGTGTGTTAAACGACTTTTGCTAAGTAGTTTCGATGAAAACGCTAAAAAGGACTAATTTGTAAAAGTTATAAAATTTTTCATAAAAGTGTGATTTAATGGAAATTGAGGGCTGATATAGTTATGAAAATGATTTGGCTAGGCTTAAAGTACAAGAAAAACGAACACATTTCATTTTACGAGCCTAGGGGCTAAATTGCAAATATGTGAAAGTTTAGGGGTAAAAATGTAAATTTGTAACAGTATGATTTTGGGGTCAATTTGAATAATGTGAGTAATAAATAAGCTATATTTGAAATGTTAGATCAAGAAAACCGAGATTCAGGCTTAAATTGGAAAAGTACGAGATTATGGGCTAAAATGGAATAATTAGCTGTGCTCGGATTCGAGGTAAGTTCGTACGTCAATAATAATGCAATGTTAATGCTTGATATTACATGAATTGTCAATACATGTGTAAATAAAGTGACAATGTGGTATGTCATGTTGTGTTAACATTATGTGATAATTATTTTATTGCTTATTATGTATGCTATCTCTAATGGTACTTGTCGAAACCTTTTTTTTTAAAAAAACGGGGTCACTGACTTTTTATTTTGAAAATGAAAATGGGGAGTCGCCACCAATCTTTTTTTTATTTGTTTAGGTGTGATCGGATCACCTCGTAATTTGATTGTTTTAATAAAATGTTTTGTTTTACTAAAACAGTGATTTTGGTATACGAAATTCGAGAAAATGGGTTCGGGAGTCGATTACGTACGAGGAAGGATTAGCACCCTCATAACGCCCAAAATTGGTACCTAATTGATTAATTAATGTCTTAATGTCGAATATTTAAAAACTCAAAAGAAATTGCATTATGATCCCTTTTTTATTAATGTTAATTTTACTAAAAAAGACTTGAATAAGTCGAAACAACGTTAAAGATCATCTCGTCTCGAGATAACAAAAGGTCACATCCCGTAAGTTAGGACACGACACCTTGGACTTTGAGAATAGGCTTCTTTTTATTTTTTATTTTTGAAATCCCACATGTTTTAATTTAGAAGGATATTCGATTATTTAGATCCATCAAGAAAAATTAAAACCCCGAAAGTTAGGGCACGACTTTCTCAAGTTTCTAAGTACGGAATATTGCCTTTATTTTTATTTAAAAATCATGTATTTTAATATGAAAGGATATTTGGCGGTTCAATGAGAAAATCGAAACCCTGTAAGTTAGGGAACGATTTCTCATTTTCCCAAAATACGAAATATTACTTATTTTCAAAATTCCCCTTTTTTACAAATTTAGATAAAAATTAATGTTATATTTAAAACAATACCTATTTAACACGATAAAATAATCTAAATTCAACCAACGATATGTGTTGGAAAGGATATGACTTGAAGATGTCAAAAATAATAAAATGGATGATGGCGTAACACCAAGAAAAAGGAAATTGATAACCATATAATAACGTGTACACATGCGAGCAATATGAATAAAAAAGCAAGGCAATAATAAATAAATAAATAAATAAGCAAATATATACGAAAATAAAAAGAAATGAAAAGGCTGAAATTAAACATAACGGATTTAATTAAAATTTAAACAGAACTGGGAGAAAATTGCGAAATAATTAAGGAAATAGGAAATAGAGGACTAAACTGAAAGTCCAAAAAATGTCTAAATCAAAAATAAAATAAGAGAGAAGGTCAAGTTAAAATAGAAGAAAAATAATAATTAAAAAAAATCTAAAAGTTTGGAACCCAAAACTAATACTAAACAAATAAATAAATAAATATAGTGTAACATAAATTAAAAATCATAATGTTAATAATAATGATGATGTTAATAATAATATAATAAAAGTCTAAAGATTTAAAATTATAAAAGAATATAAATGAGTCACAAATAAAATAAATGTGTATAAAATTTAGGTAAATAAATATAAAAGAATCATAATGATAATAGTAATAATAAAGCAAAATTGATTAATAATATGATAATAATAACTAATAAGTAGATACAAGAAGAGAGAAAATAAAATAGCAATAATAATAATAATAATAATAGTAAAAATACAATAGTAGCAATAATAATAGTAGTAATAATAATAGTAATAGTAATAGTAATGATAATAATAATAGTAAAAATAAAAATATTTTAAAATTTGAAAGCATGTAAAGATATAACAACTAAATAATAAATAAGATGACAATAATAAAAATAAGTAAATAAAAAATATTTAATATTAAATTAATCCGTTTATTAATATAAAAAAACAAAAAAGGGCTAAATTGGAATCAAAATAGAATTTTGGGTAAAAATCAGGGATGAAAAATAGGATGGAGGACTGAATTGCAACACACGCACAACATGGAGGGACCGAAATAGAAAATATCTCGCCCTCCAAAACAGTAGTTTAAATATGGACCAAATTGAAGTAAAAAAAAATTATGCGGTAAAATCAAAAGAAAAACAAAGAACGGGACTAAATTGAAATAGGTCGAAAAAGCGGAAGGGCCAAAGGTGCAATTAGCCCTTCCGTTTAAAAAACACGCGAATCCTAGGCTATGGGTCGGGTCGAAATCGGGTCATAAGCAAAACGACGCCGTTTTGGCGTCTGAAATTAAAATCCAAAACGACGTCGTTTTGGAACCCCTATTTAAGTCAAAATTTTTCCAAAAAAAATCATTTTAACACATTTCAAAAAAAAACTTCAAAAACACTCTCCTCTCTCTCTCTCCCCTCCAAGTATCCGGCCATGGCTCCGGCGCCGGACCACCGTGGCGGCCAAAAAAATAAAAATATCCCTTTTTTATTATTAGTCTCTGAACCCAATGAAAGTCAATTTTCATCGGAATTGACAAACCTTGGCCACCTACAGCGGCGCAATGCGAGAACGACGGTAAGGTTTCGATCTCTGCTTTTATATTTTTTGTTTTCTTTTCAAAAATAAAATAAACAAAATAAAAAATGAAATAAAAAAACCACCTTTTAAGAATTTTTCTTCTGATTCGATTGCTATTTTTTGTATTTCAATATCTGTGTGTAAAAAAATACATTCGTGTTTGTGGCTTTTATAGCCGAAATTCGTTACAATTTTTGTTCTATTTTTTGCTTTCCTTTCTTTTTGTTTTCTACTATTCTTGCTGTATGTTTCTGCAGGTACGGAGTACAGAGGGGACGTGGTGCCATGAAGCGTGAAGCATATGGAGGCCAACGTGGCGCTGGAGGCTGGGGGCTGCTGGTGGTTGTTGCGGCGCAAAGCTGTTGGCTAAGGTTTTCGAAAACTTTAAAAAAATTAGGCTTTTCGGGCTTTGTATTTTTGGGTGTAGGGTTTTAAAGTTTATTATTTTTGGGCCTGCTGGGCCTTGTAACTGGACACTTGAATTATTTATTTGGATTTGGTTGTTTATTTTTGGTTTGAGCTCGGGCTAAATTAGCCCATTACAGAACCATTGTAAGCATGAATGATATTATGGTCGTTATCCACGACGTCACGAGCAAGTGCAATAGAAGTGTAATGTGCAAGTGAGAAAAACCCTGTTTGAATATTAGGAATAGTTTAGGATACAAGTGACATGTCACTAGGAATTAAGAAGTCCGAACTCGTTGAGTGGTACGAGTTCGTGATATATGTGGCATCCGAGCTCGTTGAGTGGTCCGAGTTCATAATGGATGCGATACATGTGATTAAGTTATGGGCAATGGTCTTGTGTGTCCTACCGGTGGCTAGGTAATCTTTGAGTGGTCGGATACTTGACAGCTTTTGTGAGCAGCCCGTGTAGTTACACGTTGATCGATAGCTTTTATGAGCAGGCCCGTGAGTAGCTCTATTACAAGCGTTACATGATATGAGGTAGCTTTGGCTACGTATGTATATGTGGCACTTATGTGCAAGTTTTCCACATATCCAATAGTATTCTGAGTGTTCAACAGGTAATGTAATGGATGATGTGATGAAATTCCTAAGGAGAATATGTTAAGAAAGTTATGATTATATGTTGTATTACGTGTTGGTACAGGTATGTACACTAAACTCACGAGTAATGCCTTGATATATAATGTTTCATGATAGAGATGTATGTGGGTGATAAGTAAGTCCAAGGTTTTGAATGATGAATAAACTTATGTTTATGTTTATGATTATGCTTATTATGTCATCATATGATAGATATCATGATATTGCACTAAAACAGTTTTGGGCAGCAGCAGTTGTGTGACTTTGAAAATCCACAAAAAATTGTGGAAATTGAGCTAGAAACTTAATAAGATATGAGATTAAAGCTTATTGGTTAATCCATAAATTCTGAAAATTTTATGGTAAGAAGATATGTGAGTCTAATTTCAAGGAAAATTAGCGGATCTTAATTTAGAGTTTCGTAGCTCAAGCTATAAATGATTTAGTGACTATGACTAAAGTAGACAGCTTGACTGGAATATGAGCAAATAGTGGAATTATGTGTAATTTTGATTGTGTTACCTTGAGAACATGTTGTAAGAATTTAGCGAAAGCAAATTAATAAATTGCTTATTATTATTTTCGTACGGGCTTACTAAGCTATAAAGCTTACCCCTCTCCTTTCCATTTCTTTTAGTGTTGTTAGGTTAGCTCGAGGTTGGAGATCGTCGGAGGCAGCATCACACTATCAAATTATCAAGCCGGGGTATTAATAAATCTTAAGTGTTTTCAAGTGAGTGGCATGTATAGAGACTTAGTACTTTATGATATGTGTTTCATGATTTGACCAATTGAGTTGGCTTATAATAATTCATTTATATATAGCCATGAGATATGACTTATATTTGATCATTGGGTTGTAAACCTAATTGATTTTGCTTGACTGTTCTAATGTCTTGATGATGTGCATGTTGTGGTGGCTTGATATCGATAGATGTATGATATGGTATGCATATTTGATGGATGAACTTTGATCAACAGAAGTGACCATAATCTTAGTATAAAAGTGTAAATTTAGAGTAAGTTAATGATGTTAATGAAGATGACAAGGCCAAATGAATATGGTTTGGTATGTCTAGACTTGATATAAAATGAGTATGAGAAACACAAGTATGATGACATGCAAATGTTATGTTTGTAACTTAATTGAGGATGTTTAATCATTAATTGGATACCATGTTCTATGCCTTTGATGTTGTATAAGTGTGTGAGGATTAAAGTTGACCAAGGCTTGGAAAGTAGCCTAAGTGTTGGCCACACAGATAGAGATACAGCCGTGTGTCTTAGCCGTGTGGAAGACACGACCTAGCACACAGGTGTGTGTCTTGGCCGTGTGACCTTAAAATATTGTTGACGTTATAAACAGAGAGTTACACGGGCTGAGGACATAGGCGTGTCCAAGCCACACAGGCGTGTGTGACCACACGGCCTACCCACGCGGGCGTGACTCTCCAAAACTAGAAAATTTTCTAAGTGTTGTAAAGAGTTCGTAAGTTCTCGGTTTAGTCCCAAACCACACCCGATGTATGTTTTGGGCCTCGTAGGCCCGCATAAGGGACGATATGCAAGTTTTTGAATATTTTTGAATTGGTTGAAATTTTATGGCCCAATTTTACATGTATATGTATGTTTAAGTTTGGTAATGCCTTATACCTTATCCCGGCCTCGGGTACGGGCAAGGGGTGTTACATTAACACAAGATTCCTTTTCTAGGAAAAGTGTTAGATTCATAAAAAAGAATGTATAGACTCTTTTACTACTAAATCTCTTTCGTTAAAGACTTAATAAGCTTTAAAATTTAAGGAATAATTAAGAAAAATTCCTCCACCGCTTTTTGCTTCAAATTTGTCAAGATTATCTTTTTCATTATTTAAAATAAAACACTCACATCCAAAAGGATAAAAATAGCTAAAGTTAGGCTTTTTATTTTTGAAAAGTTCATATGAAGTTTTCTTCAAAATAGGCCTAATCATTACTCGATTTACAATATATCATGTGGTGTTTGTGGCTTTCGCCCAAAAATATTTCAAAAAATTATTTTCACAGAGCATGGTTCTAGCCATTTCTTCTAAAGATCTATTTTTCTTCTTAACAACTCCATTTTGTTGAGGGGTTCTGGGTGCTAAAAAATTATGGCTAATACCATTTGAGTTGAAAAAATTATCAAAACCAAGATTTTGAAATTTGATTCCATAGTCACTTCTAACACAAGTGATAGAGTAATCTTTTTCATTTTGATCAAGTTTTAAAAATGTGATGAATTTATTTAAAGCTTCATCTTTAGTACTTAAGGAAAAAAAACCCAAGTAAATCTAGAATAGTCATCAACAAGCACAAAATCATAGTTTTTTCCACCAGACACATCTGTGGCACAAGTCGTGTGAAAACAGGGAATACATACTGACTTGTACCACACATTTGGAGACACGTTTGTGTGCCATGGCCGTGCGAAATTTAGGGAGGTTATTAACTTGGTTCATACGACCGACCACACAACCATGTGCCAGCCCTTGTGCCACACACGACCAATAGACACGTCCGTTTGTCTAGGCAGTGCCAAACCTGTAAGGTATACTAACTTTAATTCAAAGGGCTACCCCAGGGGGCACACGGCCGTATAACATGGCTGTGTGTCACACACGACTGAGACACACGCCCGTGTCTCTGCCCGTGTGGACAAAAATAGGCCAATTGAAAAGCCAATTTGCCACCCTTTTCACAAACACACATAACAACCAAAATAGCACCATTTCAATACATCTTTAAGCAACCAAAAACATGCCAACTCAAACACATATCAAGCTAACTATCATTAACCAATTCAACTACTAAATTCCATATACAAATATACCAAATCCATATACCTAAATCATCACAACTTGCATAAATTTCAAATGCATTAACTCATCAACTTATCAACTATTTTATGCCTCAAAATCAATCCACGACATATTATATTTCAAGCCTTAACTTACCCAATGACAACTAACTATTTGAGCAACCATATAACCATACCAAAACATGAGACAACTTATACATCATATATTACTCAACAAGCACATAATTCAAGCCAATTTAAATGGCCATACATACTAACATTTACAAGCCAAATACCATGGCTAAAACCATAATTCAAAACACACCAAAATAACACTAGCCTATAGATGCCATATACCATAAATACAAAGCTTCCAACAATACCAACGAGATGATTGATAGTGTGATGATGTTTCCCGATGATCCTTGAGTCTGAGCTAGCTTTGAAAATCTATAAAACATGGAAAGAATACACAAAGCAAGCTTTAAAAGCTTAGTAAGCCATATACAAATAAATCTATCATATGAACCTTTGCATATCAATTCAATTATGCTAAACTTAACTAATCACACACAAGTTCACAAACCTTTCACATTGAAGACATATTCAATATCATAATCAAATTCATCATTTACTTCACTTCTCAATAATCGTATGAACCTTATACATACCTGAGTCACTTAGCTCATTTCCATATTCTTTTCCAACTTGACTTTGCCCGCTGAACCATTCGAAATCGTTAAGGATACTCGAAAATCACATAAGCTCGTACAATGCCATATCTCAGATGTGGTCTTACATATTATCACCTATCGATGCCACTGACCCAGACAGGGTCTTACATGAAATCGATTAACGATGCCAATGCCCCAGACATGGTCTTACACGTAATCTCAATACAATGCCAATGTCCCAGACATGGTCTTACATGTAATCACATCTCAATAACCTAATGTCATGACATTCGTATCCTATACTATTCCTAAGGTTCGTACGGGACTTTCAGATATCGTAATTCTGTCAATTCATGCTCGTAAATTTTCATTCAACATTTATAACATTTCAATGATAAGTATACACATATAATTCAAATTGAAGGCATTCATTTGTATATGAACTTACCTCGTAGTCAGAATAGACGGACGGGGTCGACTATTCGGTAACTTTCGTTTTCCCCCGATCTAAATCCAATTTCTTTTGTTCTTGATCTATAAACAGTCAAAATTAACTCTTTTATTCATCAACACCTTCAATTTCATCCACAAGCACATATTTGGGCATTTTTCACTTTAGCCCTAACATTCCACATTTTCACAATTTAGTCCCTATTTCAAAACAACACAAAACACTCATAATTTCAACAAACCCCAGCATGACCGAATATTCCCTAGGTCCTTAGCAGCCAATAAATTTCATTTATTTCACATTTTGACCCCTCAATTTGCAAATTTCACAATTTAATCCTTAATAAGCATTTTTGTCAAAAATCACTTAACAAAGCTTGTACATCTATCATTAAACATTCATAATCTATCATTAAACATCACAAAGCTTATAAATTCAACAATGGCATTTCAAAAAATCTTTGACAATTTCGAAAATTAAAGCACGGGCTAGTTAGAACATGAAGCAATAATCATAAAAAATCGAGCAAAGAACATACCTTAGTAAAGCTTCAAAGGTGCCAAATTTTACAAGCCCTAAATTTTTTCTTCTCCCTTTTATTTTTGGTTAAAAGATGATAATAAAACATGATTTTTGATTTTTTTGGTTTTACTTATTATATGTTAACTTACTTAATTACATATTTAACCTTTAACATATAACTTCAAAATCACTTAAACCATGGTCATAATTGTCCACTTACCTTAGTTATGGTCTAATAACATCATAAGGACCTCACATTCAATAAACCATATCAAATAAACACTTTTAACTTATAGCATGCTACTTTTACATTTTACGCGATTAGGTCCTTTTCTTAAATTAAGCATTCAAATGCTAAAATTAGCTCATGAAATTTTCGCACATATAAAATCAAATATTGTAAACACCGAAAATAATATAAAAATAATTTTCCAACCTCAGATTTGTGGTTCTGAAACTACTGTTCTGATTCAGCTAAAACCGAGCTGTTACATATATAGCTTACTCCGTTTACTTTCCATGTTTTATAGTGTCACCAAGCTAGCTCGGGTTGGAGGTTATCGAAGTTTGCATCACACTATCAAACCATTATTTTGGGTACTGATGATTTTTAACATTTTGAGAATATGGCATGTACAAGGACTTGGACATTTTGTTATATGTGTCATTATGAATTTGCCCAAATGTATTGGCTTGTAATTGTCAAAGGCTTGATGTGGTATTTGGCCATGTAACTTGGTTCATTTTGGTTGAATTGGTTGTAAGCTTATATATATCTATATATGCATGCATGTGTAATTATCTCTTGTGTGATGTGGTTAATAAATGCTTAGTAAATGGTTGAATGTGGCTTAATGGTTTTGTTGTTGAATGGTTAAGATTGGCTCATTGATATGCTAGGAAAACTAAGTAAAAATTATGCATGTTATTAGTAGCTATATTGGAACTTGTAGAATGTGAGTTTGATATGATTTGATTTGGCAAAGTATGATGTTGCAAATAGGTTGAGTGTGGATAATGGAATGACATGTATTGGCCATGATTGTTTATGTTTTGGTTGCCTAAATATGTTATTATTTATGTCATTAAAGATTGTGGATATGTATGTACAAATGAGGGTGAGAAATGGCTTAGTAAATAGCATTTATTCTATCCACACTGGTAGACACACAGGCATGTGTCTAGACTGTGTGTGACACACGGCCTGTGCCATGGTCATGTGTTTCGGCCATGTGTCCCCTACACCTTAATTTTGAGAAATAGAATGCTCAGAATTGAGCACACAGGCAGAGACACAGGCGTGTGTCTCGGCCATGTGAGGGACACGGCCTCAAACATGGGCATGTGTCCCAGGCGTGTGAAGTCTGCACCTATTTTATGAAAATTAAATTAACCACATGGCCTAGCACACAGACGTGTGACTTGAATTTCTATCATTGCCTTGATACATTCATTCCACACTGCTCGACATATGATTGCCTTATTACCCCAACAATTATCTTCCTTTGACTTGGTTTTTACATCTGCTCTTCACTAAGGAGTCCAAATTCTAACATCTTCACTTGCAATCTTGTATAAGACAAGTAGGCTAATTAATAAACACTTCTTTCCTTGTAGATTTGTGCTCCACAGGATAGTCCCGTAGGATCTTTCCCCTTCGAAACAATTTGATAAGGCATCTCCAATAGCAGATAGCCCCCGAAGGTTTATCTCTTTCTCAAATTTCCCTGGTGGTTTTTCCACTACGGACAATCCCTCGCGGACTCTTTGTGCTATAATAGACTTGACTGGCATCCTCTTCTTTATCCAAATTTTGATGGATTCTGTAACACCCCTAACCTGTATCCGTTGCCGGAGTAGAGTTACGAGGCATTACCTAACAAAACACAGCTTAAATAGGTATTCATTACATTTCATGCTTCGTAAATTAACCACATCAATGCACTTATCTAATTCAAATTTCTAATCATAATACTAAAATATTCACATCCATCACATATTACTATATTATTTAACTCTATATTATTATATAACATTTATCGTACATATATCAAAACAAACATTTTCAAAAACTGACTATCCAACGTTTTATTCCAATACTTGCGAATATTATACTTATTATGCGATATCACATGGCATACAAACCAAAACACATTCGGCATAAGCAACCTCACAAAATAATCAAGTATAAAATTTTCAAACATCAAAGTCATGTACTCATTTTAACTAATTAATATAAACCATTTTAAAACACATACTACAAATCAAAGTATACTCAATTTACAAATTTAATAATCAAGCTAAACCACATATATCTATATATTCACTTCATGAACTATTCGGCTAGCACAATAACCTAAATTAAATTATTTTCACTACATAGTAAACACATATATTTCACACATAAACAATCTTTATAATAAGACCAATTATACCTCTTCACTCATCATGAAACTATGTGCATAAGTCCACATTACTTTAAACCCTCTTGAGCACAAATAACAACTAAAAGTACACCCATTTCACATGCCTAATATTTCACATGCCGATTACCATATCACCTACTTAACAATATGAGTCCACTACCTTAGCTGAATATGCTCACACATTATTCATCATTTCTAACCAAATCACCAATACCGACATTCTATTTCAAATCGACTCAAAATAACCATATTCTTTAATCAAATTATTAAAGCCTAACCTAGTCCACACATGACCAATACAACAAATTCAACATTAACATTTTACTAAACACTTGACTAAATTATTTAAACTATCATTGCCGAATCACAAAGTTGATTATAATCATCACATAACCAAATACACAAACACATTTTAAACAATTTCCAAACTAATTTATATATCAATCACACCACATACAAGTACCATGAAACCTAATTTCCCACATGAACATATATCATAATTAAAACTACATAATCATAAGCATCATTTCTAGCCATTTTCGCATGGCTTTATATATATACAAATCCAAAATCAACTAACACAAAGGCTAGCCTATACATGCCATAAGTTCATAGTTTTAAACTTTTGTAATACCGAAATAACAATCGATAGTGTGACGGATTTCCTTGACAATCCCCGAGCTCGTAACCAGCTTTCAAGAATCTATAAAACAAAGAACAGACACTCACACAATAAGCTTAAATAGCTTAGCAAGTCATAAGCAAATAATTCATTTTAATGACATCCATAATTCAATTTAACTAAGTCAAACTAAACAAATCTTAACCAAATGTACATGTACCACACTTACAAAATCATACATATAATCATTAGCATTTTAACATCAATGACCAAATATACATATACTCATAAACATATATAATTCTCACTTTTATAATGCATATTTCATATATATATCACAAGTACACACTTACCTTATTTTCCCAATCATTTAACTTAGCACCTACCTGACCTCTTAGCTCGATTTCACATTCAATCATTACTCGATTTGCCCGTTGAACCTTTTGGAATTAATAAGGATACACAGATAGTCAAAAAGCTCATACAATGCCAACGTCCCAGACGTGGTCTTACATGTAATCACATATGGATGCCAGTGTCCCAGACAAGGTCTTACACGAACTCATATACGATGCCAATGTCCCAGACATGGTCTTACACATAAATCACAAATCGATGCCAACGTCCCGGACATGGTCTTACACGAAATCACATATCCAAATCCTATTGCATAACATATGTATCCTAACTATTCCTAAGGTTCGTACGGGGCTTTCGGACGTCGTAACTTAATCAATTCAAGCTCGTAAATATTGCTCCCATGCTTAATTCAATTCGGCATATAGATATACACAAGTAATAATTCAATTTGGCACTATTAATATATATACAATTGAATTTAACGACATTTATTTACTTATGACCTTACCTCAGACGAAGATGAACGAACCGAGACGACTATTCGACAACTTTAGATTTCCCCCGATCCAATTCTGGTTTCCTCTTTTCTTGATCTAAATTTATACAAATTTTGAATTATTTAATCTCACATTCATTCAAATTAATCCAAAAACACATAAATGGGCAAATTACACTTTTGCCCCTAACATTTCATATTTTTCACAATTAGTCCCTATTTCACAAAACTCAAAATATTCAAAATTTGACCACACCCATGCTTGGCCGAATTTCACTAAGGTCCCTAGTAGCCCATTTCTTTCATTTATTTCATATTTTAACCCCTAAATTTACAAAATTTGTAATTTAATCCTAAATAGGCATTTTTACTAAAAATCATTTAATTAAATTTAACAATCTAACAACATATATTTATTTTTCATCATCAAACACAAAATTCATCAAGCTATCAATAATGGCTATTCATGAATACACCATCAAATTCAAAAATTCAAGCATGGGCTAGCTAAAACACGAAGCAACGATCTCAAAAACGTAAAAATTATCAAAAACCGAGCTAAATACATACCTTAATTGGACTTGGACAAGGCCAAACCTAAGAAATATCTTTTCTTTTCTTTTTCCTTCAACTTTTGGCTAAGATGAACACAAAATGTGTGGCTTTTTAATTTTTTTATTATATCATTATTAATTTGCATTTTTACTATATAAACCTTTTTAATTTAATAACCAAACTACATATATCAAGTCCAATACCGTCCATGAATGGTTCCAAGGGTGAAATTTCATCTTAAGGACTCCTCATTATAAAAACAATAGCAATGTAGCACTTTAACAATTAGCTAGCCACTTTTACATTTTACGCGATTAAGTCCTTTTAATTAAATCGAGCATATAAACGATAAAATTTTCACACAAAATTTTCACACAAAATATTAAAATATTTTTTTGACTCAGATTTGTAGTTCTAAAACCACTGTTCTAAATAGGGTCTAAATTGAGCTGTTATAGATTCCCTGCCAAAGATAATCCCTGGCGGATTTCTCTTTTGAAAGAATCATTGGCGAGTTTACCCATCTCTTGCTGCCTCTTACCTATAGACCCTTAGGATTGAAATCTGCTTGGTCATCTCACTTGTAACGCCCCAATTTTCGGGAATTCTGTGAATATTGGCAAAATTTCATGCTTTGATTTTTGTCATTTGTGAGTGAATTTATGAAATAGGACCTATGTGAAAATGTTTGAAAATTCTATAGGCTAATTTGTAGTGGCCAAATAAATAGGAGTGCAAAATAGGAGGATTTGCATGTCAAACCTCCCATTTTACATGAAGTGGCCGGCCATCATGTTGTTGAAGACAATATGTGCACTTGATATCCATAATTTATGGTACAAATTGATAAAAATTGATAATGGGTTAGGTAAATGTTCCATGATAATGGGTTAGGTAAATGTTCCATGATGGGCATTTCATGTCTTTTGTATTAAAGAATTAAATGGATGAAATATGAAATTTTATTAAAAGAAAAAAGGGTGAAAAGAACAAAGTTTTGTCCATCTTTGTTCATCATAGCCGAAAGTTAGAGAAGAGAAAGGAGAGGAGAAAGCTCTTGAATGTTCGGTCACTTGGGGAAGAAAATTGAAGGTAAGTTCATGGTAGTTTGCTGCTATCTTGATGTTCATGAATTCTTCTTAATTCTACCTTAACTCTTGAAGCATATTTTGGTTTTTGGGTGTGTTATGAGCATTTGGTCATGAATTAAAATGAAGTAAATGGTTGTTGTTTCATGTTCTTTTGATGAAAAATGGAATATAGGTGAAGTTGAGCCAAACAAATGATCATGCATGTGCCTTAGATGCTAAAGGGAAAAATCGGCTAACATGTTGTGCTTTAAAATGATGAAATGGAGATTATGCTTAAGTAAAAATCATAGATATGTGATGATTGATTGGTGATATACATGTTTAAATAACATGCATGCAAGATAGGTGTGTGAAAGAGTGATTTGGTAATAAATTTGCTTGGGACAGCAGCAGTAACGTGACTTTGGAAAATCACCATAAATTGTGGGAGATGAATTAGAAGTTGAATAAATTATGTAATTAAAGCTTAATGAGTCTAGTTGCAAATGAAATAAACTAGAACATATTTTGAATTCTGTACAATGAGAAATTTGATTTGTAATGAAGAGTGGTCAGATTAGTCCAATAGTGAAACATGGGAAACTTTCAGAAAAATCTGGTATTGATTGGCTAAACCAAAAATTTTGAAAATTTTATGGATAGAATATATATGAGTCTATTTTTAGGGAAAATTAACGGCACTTGATTTGGAGTTTCGTAGCTCCAGTTATAAATGATTTAGTGATTGTTGCTCAGGAAGACAGCTTGCAGTGAAATTATGATTATGTGGTAAAAATTGACAAAAATTTGTTAATGAGTTGCTTATTGATTTCTTATAAGCTTACTATGACCTGTAGGTGTGGTTGGCCGAATATTGTAAGGGGTTAATACATAGTTTGTATTTGAATAGTTAGATTAACGTGTTAGTAATCCAATTGTAGGCGGTTCGTGTGTGGATCTCATCAGCATATCGTCGCAAATAGGTGTGTAACTAACACCCTCTTTCTTAGTCTAGATCGGCAAAAGCCGAAAAGCTGAAATGTCGAAAACTGGTATTTTGTAGATTTGTGAGTGTGCGAATGCTCGTGAGGTGAATCGATTAATGTTTTTGGTAAGCTGCAATGTTTGGACTGCAAAGTGCATGATTTCTGTACCCTCGATATTTTTGGGCTTAATGGGCCAAAATTGGAATGATGGGCCAACAGGCCCAATTCGGTAAGAACCCTCGGTAGTGATTCTGTTAGTATGTGAAAGGTAGGAATATGCATGAAAAACCCTAAAATAGATAAATTACTGAAATACCTTTAAAAGTGGAAAATTTACAGTTTTATCCCTAGGAGATAAATTACCGAAATACCCCTAGGGTTAAATTGACCTAAATGCATGTTTGACTGTTGTTATTTACTACATGCCATGTTATTATCTGATGCATGGGACTAGGATATTAACGGAGGAAGTACTGAAAGTGGCTTGTCCATGTACTGGAGGCTTTGCCTCAATTTACTGTTAACTGAGCAGCAAGGCTGCAACTGTGGAGTGTTGGGCTGGGTGGGTTGAGCTATTCCCCACATGGAGTGTATGGCTAGTACGGGTGGAGTGTAGTGGTTGGTGGGTTGAGTAGTCTCCCCAAATGGGCTTGTATATGTTATTGATGTTGCATGTATTTTGAAATGGGCCTATGGGTCATACTGTTATCTGAATAAGGGGCTAAGGCCCAGTTTATTGTAATCTAAAAAGGGCTCTGGCCCAGTATCACTGTTACCTGAATGGGCTTAAGCCCAATGGGCTTAAGCTGACTTGGGCTTTGAATGGGTTTTCCTTACACACTGAGTTCCCCCAAACTCACCCCTTCTTTAACCTTGCAGGTGAGCCTTGATGTGGGTGACTTGGAGCCGGAGGGGATTTAGAGTGACCATGGTGAATACTTTTCGGTTTGAAAAAGAGACTGGTTTTCTTAAGTTATTTTTAATTACTATTTAATTTTTGGGTTGTAATAAGGTCATTTTAACTTTATTTTCTACTTTGATTTTCTGGGATTATATTATTTTAAACAACTTTAAATTGATGGATAATAATTCAAATGGGCTAGACTTAGGGCGTGATTTCAAAATGATACTTGTTTTTTTTAAATAACACGACGTCATGAATATTCGATTTACCAAAGATAATCACTCAAAGAAATTTCAACTTGTTATAACCAAGTGTGGCAATAGATGTGGGCATGTCTAGGATTGGATCCAATCAGAGAGCTTTGTACTTTAGTAGCCTTCATGGCTCACCTCCTCTGTTATGGATACCTACCTGGTGCCCAGCTTCCATTCACTTGGTTAGTTTGACAAAAGTCGGCTTTTTAAAACACTAAAAAGGGAACACGGGTTTTTTACTTCAATGTGGCACGTCGGATTCGGCCTTAACGTCTGGGCCGGGTTTGGGGTGCTACATTTAGTGGTATCAGAGCCCAGTTGCAACAACTCGGCTGTGGATCAGGACCAAAAAGGGTTTTCAAAACTTTATGCCAAAAAAAAGAGGGTATTTTTGAAAAAACCTAACTTTTGAAAATTTCCTGTTTAAAGGAGATAATCTCCGAACTTTTTTTTAACACAAATGTTTGGAAAATGGATTTCAAAAAGCCTAAATCTTTTGAGTTTATCTGAAAACTGATGAGGTGGCACACTGAATCCCCAGCACCAAGGCTATAAGTACTATTCTGTTTTATATACTGAACTGTACTGTAGTTAGTACTAAACCTTAAAGATAGTACTACAGATAATATAGCGTAAAGGCTATGAAACTGAGACTGTAGGGTAAACTAAGCCCTAGAAAACTGAGACAGTAGCTAAACTGTGGTTACGCGAGAACAACTCTGAAACCTTATTTGTTCATAAGATATTCTGTAATAAACAGTGGAAACAGTAAACTAAATGCATAAAATTTGTAATCAGATAAATCGATATGAGTACGAGAGCTACTCGGGGAAGAGCCCGTGGTCAAGGCCGAGGTAGTACTCAAGCTAGATCTTCGTCTTCTGAACACATACCCACTGGAGTAGCACGACCATCACCGGTGGATGAGAATGGGCCGTATGAACGGGCCGCGGGGGATGATGCCCTGTCACAGGCAATGCTTCATGTTCTATGTTGCATGTGCCATATCTGGGTCGTTGGGTGTGCACTCTGAGGAGATTGTGAGTGGGGTATCTGTACTAAGTCCTTTGGGTCACTCGGTTAGGGTAGACAAACTATATAGGGATGTACCCTTAGAAACTCAAGGTAAGATTTTCCCTGGAGATCTGATGGAGTTACCGTTCGGAGAGTTTGATCTCATTTTGGGAATGGACTGGCTTGTTAAGCATAAAGCGACTCTGGATTGTGCTGCTAAACGAATGGTGTTAAGGACCACAAAGGATGAGGAGGTTATGGTGATAGGTGAGCGAAGGGATTATTTGTCCAATGTGGTGTCGGCATTAAGAGCCAAAAAGTGGATTCGGAAAGGTTGTGAGGTCTATTTGGCATTTGTAAGTTAGTCAGAAGAGGAGGGACTGACAGTGGATAAGGTTAGGACTGTAAAGGAGTTCCAAGATGTTTTTCCGGAGGAGCTTCCAGGATTGCCTCCGAACCGAGAAGTTGAGTTTGGAATAGATTTGTTGCCTGGAACAGCGCCTCTGTCCATCACACCGTATAGGATGGCACCGAAGGAGTTAGTGGAGTTAAAGGCTCAAATTCAAGAGTTGTTGGATAGGGGCTTCATTAGGCCAAGCGTGTCTCCATCTGGAGCACCGGTGCTATTTGTGAAGAAAAAGGACGGGACAATGCGCATGTGCATCGATTACCGCCAGTTGAACAAACTGACGATAAAGAACAAATACCCTCTGCCAAGGATTGATGATTTATTTGACCAACTTAGAGGAGCTTCAGTATTTTCCAAGATTGACCTTCGATCTAGATACCATCAGTTAAGGGTAAAGGAAGTGGATAGTCATAAGACAGCATTCAGGACTCGATATGGTCATTACGAGTTCTTGGTTTTGCCGTTTGGGTTGACGAATGCACCTGCCGCTTTCATGGATCTGATGAATCGAGTGTTCCAATCTTACTTGGACTGATTCGTGGTAGTTTTCATCGATGATATTCTGGTATACTCGGAAACCGAGGAGAAACATGAGGAGCATCTACGTATTGTGCTGCAAGTGCTGAGAGAGAAGGAACTGTATGCAAAGTTTAGTAAGTGTGAATTTTGGTTGCAAGAAGTGGCTTTTCTAGGTCATGTGGTTTCTGCTGAAGGAATTAGAGTGGATCCTCGAAAAGTTGAGGTAGTTCTGGGATGGAAGCCACCAAAATCAGTATCGAAAATTCGGAGTTTTTTGGGTTTGGCAAGCTATTACCGAAGGTTCGTAGAAGGATTTTCTCTGATTGCTGCACCATTGATGAAACTGTTAAGGAAAGGGGTAGCATTTGTCTGGACTAAGATTCAGCAAAAAGCTTTTGACCATTTGAAAAAGGTATTGACTGAAGCACCAGTGTTGATTCAACTGGAGTCTGGGAAGGACTTCACTGTGTACAGCGATGCGTCACATGTGGGGTTAGGATGTGTACTGATGCAAGAGGGTAAGTGGTCGCTTATGCTTCACGGCAGCTTAAGTCTCATGAAGCGAACTACCCTACGCACGACTTAGAGCTAACAGCAGTGATCTTCGCGTTGAAAATCTGGAGACATTACTTATATGGAGAAAAGTGTAATATCCTGATTTTGGGCCTAGTTGGAATAGTGGTTTCGTGACCACAAAATCTGAGATAGAAATAATTATTTTATGATTATTTTGAGGTCTATGATATGATTGCATGATTGTGTGAAAATTTCGTGAAGAAATTTTATGCATAAAGTGCTTAAATTGAAATTAGGGACTAAATCGAATAATTTGTAAAACTTGCATTCTAGAAGTTTCTAGCATGAAATTGTTTTGAAATATTAAATAGGAGGTCTTAAATAGAAATTTTACCAATTTCTAAGTCTATGGACAAAAATTGGACATGGATGGAATTTTTGGAAAGTTTAGTAGTAAGGGCATTTTGGTCATTTAGGGGTAAAATGAATTAAAATACAAAATTAAAAGCCAATTTTGCTCATCTTCAACCCCATGGCCGAATATAGCAAGGATAAACCATGGCTAGGGTTTTTCAAGCTTCCAAGCTCGATTGTAAGTCCATTCTAGCCCCGTTTTTCAAGTTCTTTACGTTTTTGGAGTCCCGGTAGCTCGATTAAGCTTATGCTAGCAATAATTCAACCTAGGGTTCATATTTGGAAAAATACCCATAGGTGAAATTTGTGTATTTTGGTGTTTTATGATAGAATATGAGGTTTTAAATTATGTTAGACAACCTTTGCTACTCGGTTTTAAGCGAAAACTAGCAAAAGGGCTTAATCGGTAAAAATACCTAATAGTCATAAGTACATCTTAGAGTGAGAATTTGATGTTTCCATAGAAGGGAAAAATGATCAGCATGTCATAAACATAAGAAAATAGGCTGAAGTTTAATTTACGAGCTTTGGGGCAAAAGTGTAAATATGCAAAAGTTTAGGGGCAAAACTATAATTTTGCCAAAATATGATTTTGGGTCAATTTGAATAATGTGAGTCCTAATTAGACTATATTTTAAATGATAGAGCAAGGAAAACTAAAATTCGGGCTAAAATGGGGAAAATACCAAGTTGTGGACGAAATGGTAAAAGTAGCCATTTTCGCATACGAGGTAAGTTCATATGTAAATGTTGGTAACATAGTTATTATTTTAAATGTTTTTATGTTATTTAAATGATATGATAATTATTATGAAATATCATACTTGTGACAATTGTTTGATAATATGTCAAATTATGTGATATACTTGGAAAATGAAATGTGAAATACTACCGAGTATCGGTATCGACATTCCGTAGGAGATGGTTGAGACACATGATTGGGAAAAAGGTCCCGTTGAACCTTAGGAATGGATTAGGATACAAGTGACATGTCACTAGGATGTTTGGGCATCCGAACTCATTGAGTTGAGTCCGAGTTCACTTATGGATGCGAATGTCCGAACTCGTTGAGTTGAGTCCGAGTTCACTTATGGATGCGAACGCCCGATCTCGTTGAGTTGAGTCCGAGTTCGCTTATGGGCGGGTTACATGGTAGCTTGGCTACATATGTGGCGCTTATGTGCAAACTTTCCATGTATCCGAATTATATTCCGATGTGTTCAACGGGTAAAGTTCTAGTGAAATGGAGGAATACTCAAGATGAAAGGGATGTATTGGTAAGTGTTGTGAAATGAATACTTTGAACAGGTATGTACTTAACCCTCGGGTTGAAAACTTGATATAACAACAATATGGTAAGATGATAAATGAAAATGTGATATGAATGTCTCGGTGATGATTATGCAAATGATGTTTTATGTTTGCTTATATAGTTATGTTACTTGCTATTTGCATGTGAACTTACTAAGCATTTATGCTTACTCCCTCCTTTTCATTCCTTGTAGTTTTGAATAAGCCAGCTCGGGAATCGGGACGGGTCGAAGGTTCGATCACACTATCCAAAGGACTTTCATCTGGGTAAATGGCTTGTAAAACTTAAGTATGGCATGTATAGCAATATATTTATTTTGTGTAAATAATTTTATGATATGGCCATGATTCGTTGAGAAAATGTTTGATATTGATAAGTCATGGTGATGGTTAAATTTAGATCATGTTTGATATCATGGAAGTTTAATAGGTTATCTAGTTCATAACAACTCATGAAAAGATGAAATTTGCCTTAAAACAGAATATTGCTGCAGCAATGACATGAATTTGAAAAATCACTAAAAATAGTATAAATGGAATTAAATAATGAATAAGTTATGGAATTGAATCTTGATGAGTCTATTTTCATATGGAAGAAGCGAAACAGGTATATGAGCTATATTTTATGAGATGTTTAAATTTTTGTGAAACAGGGCCAGACTGATTTCTGGATCCCCTATTTTGACTTTGGAAATTCACCATAAATCTTAAAAAGATAATTAGAAGTCATTCTTTATATGTACAGATTCATTATTGAGCCTAGTTTTATTAGAGACAAACGGCATAGTCATTGAAGCTCTGTACAGGTAGATATCTGATTTGTAATACACAAAGGTTAGAGTAGTCGAACCCTGAAATAGGGGAGATTTGAACTAATAAACTGTACTAATTGACCAGACCAAAAATTCTAGAAAAAAATTACCAGATAGATATATGAGTCTAGTTTCAGGAAAAATTTACGGAATTGGATTTCAAGTTTCGAAACTTGAGATATGATTTTTAAAGCGACTGTGATGCAGTTAGCCAGCTTGTCTATAAATTTTAAAAAAAATTGTTTGAGCTGTTTAAGTAATGAATTAAGTCTATTAACACCTCGTGTTCGACTCTGGCAACGGTCTCGGGTACGGGGCATTAAAAAAAGTGTATTATATACACAGACCATAAGAGCCTAAAGTATCTATTAACTCAGAAGGAGTTAAACCTTAGGCAACGAAGATGGGTAGAGTTGCTTAAGGATTACGACTGTTCGATTGAGTACCACCCAGGTAAGGCTAACGTGGTGGCTGATGCGTTGAGTCAAAGGATTGTTTCTGATTTGAGAGCCTTGTTTACATGTTTGAGTCTGTTTGATGATGGAAGTCTGTTAGCAGAATTGCAAGTGGGGCCTATTTGGACTGAGCAGATTAAAGAAAAACAGTTGAAGGATAACTTGTTGGTTCTTCGGTTTTAGCAAGTTGAGATGGGTGAGAATGAGGATTTTGGACTGAATACTGAAGGAGTTTTATGCTTCCGAGGAAGAATTTGTGTTTCGAAGGACTCTGACTTGAGACAGTCAATATTGAAGGAAGCTCATGGGGGACTTTGTGCCATACATCCTGGAGGGAATAAGTTGTATCACAACTTGCGAGAACTGTACTGGTGGCCTGGGCTTAAATGAGAAGTAACGGAGTTCGTGGGGAAATGTCTGACATGCCAGCAAGTGAAAGCTGAACATCAATTTCATTCTGGATTACTGCAACCGGTGAAAATTTCATTATGGAAGTGGGAGAGAGTCACTATGGACTTTGTGAGTGGGCTACCTTTGACACCCACCAAGAAAGATTCTGTGTGGGTAGTGGTGGATAGGTTAACAAAATCTGCCCATTTCATACCAGTTCGTACTAATTACTCCCCTCAAAAGTTGGCTAGGTTGTATGTGGCAGAGATAGTGCGACTACATGGAGTGCCAGTGTCGATTATTTCCGACCGAGACCCTAGGTTTACATCTCGGTTGTGGAAGAAGTTGCAGGAGGCATTGGGTACACATTTGGATTTCAGTACTGCCTTTCACCCACAGACAGATGGACAGTCGGAGAGGTTTATTCAAATTTTGGAGGATATGTTAAGGGGTTGTATCATCGATTTTCGTGGGAGTTGGGAGGACTACTTGCCATTGGCGAAGTTTGCATACAATAACAGCTACCAAGCAAGTATTCAGATGGCTCCATATGAGGAACTTTATGGGCGGAGATGTCGTACGCCTACGTGTTGGACAGAGTTGGGTGAACGACAAGTGCTTGGACCGGAGTTGGTGGCAGATACTGAAAGTAAGGTTAAGTTGATAAGAGATCGATTAAAGGAGGCATCTGATAGACAGAAGTCGTATGCAGATCTAAGCGCAAAGAGATAGAGTTCGCGGTTGGGGATATGGTTTTCTTAAAGGTTTCACCTTGGAAGAAGATCTTGAGATTCGGCAAGAAAGGCAAATTGAGTCCGCGGTTTATAGGGCCTTATCGGGTTCTTAAGTGGGTAGGGCCAGTAGCGTATCAGTTAGAGTTACCACCAGAGTTAGACAGAATCCATGACGTCTTTCATGTGTCTATGTTAAGACGATATCGATCGGATCCCTCACATGTTGTGCCAGTGGAGGAGATTGAAGTAAGGACTGATTTGACCTTTGAGGAAGAACCCATACAAATTTTAGATCGAGAGGTTAAAGTTCTAAGAAGGAAGTCGGTTCCGTTGGTAAAAGTACTGTGGCGTAATCATGGAAGGGAAGAAGCTACTTGGGAACCAGAAGAGACTATGCGTCAACAATACCCTCAACTATTTGGATAAGGTAAATTTCGAGGCTGAAATTTCTTTAAGGGGGTAGAGTTGTAACGCCCCAATTTTCGGGAATTCTGTGAATATTGGCAAAATTTCATGCTTTGATTTTTGTCATTTGTGAGTGAAATTATGAAATAAGACCTATGTGAAAATGTTTGAAAATGCTATAGGCTAATTTGTAATGGCCAAATAAATAGGAGTGCAAAATAGGAGGATTTGCATGTCAAACCTCCCATTTTACATGAAGTGGCCGGCCATCATGTTGTTGAAGACAATATGTGCACTAGATATCCATAATTTATGGTACAAATTGATAAAAATTGATAATGGGTTAGGTAAATGTTCCATGATAATGGGTTAGGTAAATGTTCCATGATGGGCATTTCATGTCTTTTGTATTAAAGAATTAAATGGATGAAATATGAAATTTTATTAAAAGAAAAATGGGTGAAAAGAACAAAGTTTTGTCCATCTTTGTTCATCATAGCCGAAAGTTAGAGAAGAGAAAGGAGAGGAGAAAGCTCTTGAATGTTCGGTCACTTGGGGAAGAAAATTGAAGGTAAGTTCATGGTAGTTTGCTTCTATCTTGATGTTCATGAGTTCTTCTTAATTCTACCTTAACTCTTGAAGCATATTTTGGTTTTTGGGTGTGTTGTGAGCATTTGGTCATGAATTAAAATGAAGGAAATGGTTGTTGTTTCATGTTCTTTTGATGAAAAATGGAAGATAGGTGAAGTTGAGCCAAACAAATGATCATGCATGTGCCTTAGATGCTAAAGGGAAAAATCGGCTAACATGTTGTGCTTTAAAATGATGAAATGGATATTATGCTTAAGTAAAAATCATAGATATGTGATGATTTATTGGTGATATACATGTTTAAATAACATGCATGCAAGATAGGTGTGTGAAAGAGTGATTTGGTAATAAATCTGCTTGGGACAGCAACAGTAACGTGACTTTGGAAAATCACCATAAATTGTGGGAGATGAATTAGAAGCTTAATAAATTATGTAATTAAAGCTTAATGAGTCTAGTTGCAAATGAAATAAATGAGAACATATTTTGAATTCTGTACAATGAGAAATTTGATTCGTAATGAAGAGTGGTCAGATTAGTCAAACAGTGAAACATGGGAAACTTTGAGAAAAATCTGGTATTGATTGGCTAAACCAAAAAATTTGAAAATTTTATGGATAGAATATATATGAGTCTATTTTCAGGGAAAATTAACGGCACTTGATTTGGAGTTTCATAGCTCCACTTATAAATGATTTAGTGATTGTTGCTCAGGAAGACAGCTTGCAGTGAAATTATGATTATGTGGTAAACATTGACAAAAATTTGTTAATGAGTTGCTTATTGATTTCTTATAAGCTTACTATGACCTGTAGGTGTGGTTGGCCGAATATTGTAAGGGGTTAATACGTAGTTTGTATTTGAATAGTTGGATTAACGTGTTAGTAATCCAATTGTAGGCAGTTCGTGTGTGGATCTCGTCAGCATATCGTCGCAAACAGGTGTGTAACTAACACCCTCTTTCTTAGTCTAGATCGGCAAAAACCAAAATGCCGAAATGCCGAAAACTGGTCTTTTGTAGATTTGTGAGTGTGCAAATGCTCGTGAGGTGAATCGATTAATGTTTTTGGTAAGCTGCAATGTTTGGACTGCAAAGTGCATGATTTCTGTGCCCTCGATATTTTTGGGCTTGATAGGCCAAAATTGGAATGATGGGCCAACGGGCCCAATTCGGTAAGAACCCTCGGTAGTGATTCTGTTAGTACGTGAAAGGTAGGAATATGCATGAAAAACCCTAAAATAGATAAATTACTGAAATACTTTTAAAAGTGGAAAATTTACAGTTTTACCCCTAGGAGATAAATTACAGAAATACCCCTAGGGTGAAATTGACCTAAATGCATGTTTGACTGTTGTTATTTACTACATGCCATGTTATTATCTGATGCATGGGACTGGGATATTGACGGAGGAAGTACTGAAAGTGGCTTGTCCACGTACTGGAGGCTTTGCCTCAATTTATTGTTAACTGAGCAGCAAGGCTGCAACTATGGAGTGTTGGGCTGGGTGGGTTGAGCTATTCCCCACATGGAGTGTATGGCTAGTACGGGTGGAGTGTAGTGGTTGGTGGGTTGAGTAGTCTCCCCAAATGGGCTTGTATATGTTATTGATGTTGCATGTATTTTGAAATGTGCCTATGGGCCATACTGTTATCTGAATAAGGGGCTAAGGCCCAGTTTATTGTAATCTAAAAAGGGCTCTAACCCAGTATCACTGTTACCTGAATGGGCTTAGGCCCAATGGGCTTGAGCTGACTTGGGCTTTGAATGGGTTTTCCTTACACACTGAGTTTCCCCAAACTCTCCCCTTCTTTAACCTTGCAGGTGAGCCTTGATGTGGGTGACTTGGAGCCGGAGGGGATTCATAGTGGCCATGGTGAATACTTTTCGGTTTGAAAAAGAGACTGGTTTTCTTAAGTTATTTTTAATTACTATTTAATTTTTGGGTTGTAATAAGGCCATTTTAACTTTATTTTCTTCTTTGATTTTCTGGGATTATATTATTTTAAACAACTTTAAATTGATGGATAATAATTCAAATGGGCTAGACTTAGGGCGTGATTTCAAAACAATACTTGTTTTTTTTTTAAAATAACACGACGTCATGAATATTCGATTTACAAAAAAGATAATCACTCAAAGAAATTTCAACTTGTGATAACCAAGTGTGGCAATGGATGTGGGCATGTCAAGGATTGGATCCAATTGGAGAGCTTGGTACTTAAGCAGCCTTCATGGCTCACCTCCTCTGTTATGGATACCTGCCTGGTGCCCAGCTTCCATTCACTTGGTTAGTTTGACAAAAGTCGGCTCTTTAAAACACTAAAAAGGGAACACGGGTTTTTGACTTCAATGTGGCACGTCAGATTCGGCCTTAACGTCTAGGCCGGGTTTGGGTGCTACTCACTATCCTACCTTAGGCTAGTTTACTCGCCAACACTGGCAGACTTATGCTGGCAAATATTTTAATTACCTCAAAGGGAATATCCCTCCCATTAAGTTTGTCGCATGAAAAATGCATATACCAATTCTTCTCATTTTCACAATTTGTTAGATCTCTGTCAGACAGTTCTACCAATTCTTTTTATCTACTAAATTTTGCCCGCTTACTCGCATTCTCAGATGAACCATGATAGTCTTGTTATACCGCCCGTCGCACAAGTCATACAATGTTTCCCCTTTTTGTGCCTTGATAGCTTCCTAGTTTATTGTCTTAGTGGACTTCATATGTTGCCATAACCAGCTATGGTCTTACATAATATGGTGCCATGTTTTCTGTCCTGGTGGAATTGATATGTTCCCTAGCCCAACTATGGTCTTACACTATGTACCATTACATAGTGTCGCCCCAAAAGACTAGTTAATAATCATTATCATGGTGTCGCTCCATAAAGTTGATAGACCATCGTCGCGGTGTCGCTCTAACAAGCCAGTAGATAACCATTCCACGATGCCACCAAACACCCTTGAGTCCCATAACAATCTTCCCATTCCTTCACTTCACCAGTTGTTCCTATCTTCATCTCTCCCATCAAGGTAAATTCCTCTATACACCACATACAATTAACATGCATAACACTGAAGGCATTTCACTTATTACTATATCATACAATATGCCATTAATTACTTAGTAAACTCATATTCCATTTGATATCCAGCATACATTCTTACACATTAATATGCATACTCAGCATGCTTATTAACCATTACTGCACACAGTAATAGATTCAGAAAAACCCAAAACAAGCACAAACACAGACCATTTCAATAGTTCGATATCAACAATCATCCCAAGGCAAAGTACAGGAAGTCACCTTACATCCTTTATCCTCGCCAGCTTAGCTTGTCCAAATGCCAGAGTCTCTAACATTTAGAAGCTAAGCACAAGAACCATATATCGGTTAAATTGAAGGCATTCAAACCATAAAATCCAAAATTCAAAATCATTCAAAGTTTTCCAGAGAATTCAGAATTCCATACTCCCTTTTCTCCAACCACAATATAAAAATATATAAAAGCTTACTCGTTCCTATAATTCTTTCCTCCCTGACTTATATCATCACGATAACTACCCATGCAATGCTTTCATCCATTTTTCCCCTTCATAACAACTTAAGAAGATGATGGAGAATGAAGGAAATTAAAACAAAAATGAAGAGGGTTGTACCTTCAAAAAATCCTCCACTTACACATATATATATAACCCTTATTTTGCACAGTTCAAAGCCCTAAGTAACCACCCAATAGAAATTATTTTGTCTCCCATTAAGGAACTAGTTGGTTCCAACATAAACAAACCGAAATTTGATCTCAACGAATTACTAACCAACCAAAAATTTCCCAGTTTTTTAGTAGAGCTCTCCAACTTACCATTTAATTCAATTAACTCCTAACTTTCCTGTAAATTTGGGACATAAGTGAAAATCGGGTGTGAAAATATCCCAAGCCACTAAATCATTAGCTTGAATAAATAACATCATCCTCTTCTTCCAATAAGAATAATTTGCACCATTGAAATAAGGAGGTTTGGAGATAGGTTGAGATTCTCCATAGAAAATTGACTCAGAAGTAGACGTTGTTCTTTATGGATTGAGTTGATGATTTGAAGAGCTTTCTTTAGGATTTTCTCTTGCTTGGTAAAACATCTTTTAGAGACTAGTTCTGATACCAATTGTTAGCTCGATAAATCAATCTGAAATTACCAAGTGGGGGTGAATTGGCTTTTAAAAATTTTGGAAACTTAAGCAAAATGATAAGAAATTTAGAGTGGTTTGGCCTCAATTGCCTACTCCACTACCTTAACTTTCTACAACTAAGGATTTTCTCAAATTAACTAATTTAATCAACCTTTGAGGACAAGGTTTAACCTTACAACTACCTTAAGATTTATACACTAATTTAATACTTAAACCCTTTTTAAAAAGAAACAAATAAGCAAATAAAAAAATAACTCTTACAAAATCAAAGTGTTTTCCAATTAAGCACAATTACAAAAAAAAACACTTAAGCTGATAGAAAAATAATGGAAGCTCACAAGTATATACAAGAAAAGTATGAAAACTTTAATCACAAAGGTTGATTTATTGAATTTTTTGCTTTGATAATCCCTCTTATTGTTGTAGGACCTTAAGAAGCTAGTATTTATACCATACAATTGATTTCCAACAGTTGTGGTTGTTAGGATATTGAATAGAGTTATTAGGGATGAAAATATCAATGCATTAATGTCACCAACAACAACAGGTATTTAATGACCATTGGAACCATCAATATCAGTACCAAGAAAATTCTATCGATACCAAATAAAATGTATCGATACTATATCGATACGTGATGAATCCTTTGGAAGTCAAAATGCCAATTTCATATCAATACTGAAAAATGTATAGATAAAAGTATACCATTATCAATACTTGAAGAAATTTATCGATACCCAATCAAAAGGTATCGCTATTATATCTGTTAGAGTGTACCCAAAGACCAATCATGAGATAATTGCAATCACATGCTTATTTTACCTTGTTTGTTAATAATATAAGGCATTAACATTGTTACTTCATTTTATTTTTCTCTGTGTATAAATAAACTAGTTAATAATAAGGTCTTGAGAATAATATGATTATTCTTAAAAGGTCTTTTGTCAAGTATTATTGTGGGCTTGGAAATTAATAATGCATTGAGACTAATGTGTTAGAGAACAACATACTGGACTGACCCACTATAAGTATGTTTCTTGTATTATTATGTAATAGTTACAACATTACTCATAGTGATAACTATGTATAAGATCCTCAAACTTGAGATCATCATTGTCCCAACATCATGAGTCATATATTTTGATACAGTCAAATGTCTACCATAATAGGTTCTACTATAAAGACTAATGTTGGATATGCCACAATCTATGAAGTGGGGTATGATTGATCAAGATAGGATTTGTCCCTCCAACATAATAGAAGCAATATCTTAGGCCACTTGATAAAGTGAGATTAGAAATACATGATCATGCTCAAATAAGTTGATATGAGATATGACACTTATTTGTTTATTGTAGTCTACTTAAAATATCAAGAAATATGAGATTAGACTATACAAGTGTGACTATTCTATGACTTGTGTCCAATCTAGATATAAAGCATAAAAGGATATAATACATGAAAATTTTACCACAAAAAGGTTATGTTGAATCACGACTTCTTATAACTTGGGTAGCAATGAAGCATTGCTAGATGCCATTCATTACTTGTAACACTAGAAATATTCTAGTATTACTACTAATGTTATAAGAGCCGATAGAATCACACCCTATGGTTAAAGCGAACAGAATACAAACACAGTTGATAACTTGTTTAACTGTCACATGAATTAAATTAGTTATTAAATTAATTTAATTTGACAGTTAAATATTGAACACATTATATCTACAAACTTGTTGTACACAATAGAGAACATAGTTAAAATTATATATGAAATTGATTTATATAAAATATTAATTGAATATAATTTACTGAAATTATTAATATAAATAGTTATACTAATAATTTTGGTCAAATATAAAAATATGGAAATTGATATTCTTTTGGAAAGAATATAATATTATAAAACTTTTCATATGTTTCTCTAAAAGCAAAAGGGAATAATTCTCTTTTTATTATCACGTGATATTAAAAGAAAAGGAAGTGAATCCCTGTGTGTAAGGGTTACTAAAGAAAAGAAAAGAAATCAGAAAAGGTTTAGTAGCCACTTTTCAAATTCTCTCTGAAAAGTTCAAAGAGTTTTTGTTGTCCATTGTTGATTGGATGGACTACGTAGAGGCTGATACATTTTTGGTTGCGACTTGGAATCGACATCATGAAAGAAATAAGATATTAAAGGTATATCTTCAACTCTTTTTCAACCGATTTGTTCCTCCTACATGGATCCGTGGTTGATGATCACCGGAATAATTTTTTCACTATGCCACGGGGTGTACCGGTGATTCAACAATATCGATACTTGGTAAATACTTTGAAAAAAATAATGTCATTCTGGTATCAATATTGAAAAATGTATTCTATCAATACTCAGAAAAAACTATAGATACTTTGACAAAACGTATCGATACTGGATCAATACTTTTTGGCTTGGAGCAGTTTTAACAAGTTTGGAAAAATGTGAAAGTTTGTTTAACTAACTTGACTTTAAAAAAATTCTCTGTATAAGTTCAATAATTTTTCTTTTTACATATCATTTGAAATGAAATTCTTGCCAAGTTTTGTTTAAAATTATTTTTAATCAAAATATAGTATTGGTTATATCAAAATAATTTACAAGCTTGGTTCAACATGGAGAAATGGAATCATTTGGAAATGAATGTGGTTTTCTCAAAATGAAAATGGAAATGAGAAATGATTCATTTGCAAATGAACATATATTACACAAAAATGATCAAAAGAATGAGTTTATGTTTTTGAGCTATTTAAAGCCTGAAAACGAAAATAAATCATTCGGTCATGATGAACATGTTGAATGGTGAAATGTTAAACATATTTTCTCAAAAATTTTACTAAGGGTAACTCATCATAATTTTATCAGGGGTAAAATTGAGATGAGAAAATTATTTAATATAAAATATTGAAGTTTATTTTGGGAAATAGAAAAACAAAATCAGGTTGGATCAAATTACCAAGTTCTAGATCAAAAAGTTTGGGAAGTACTCATAATTGGACTCGATGTGAGAAAGGCCCAAAATCCTCTTATGGAATATGAAGGGGTTGGAAGTTGTCTTTCTATTTGAAATAAACCTCTACAATTCAACAAGGGTTTTACTTTCTCTTCCAATAAATAGATGGCATCAGTAGAGCTATTAGCACAACTTTGAAAGATTGTTACTCTGTCGAAAAATAGAGAGAATTTATTCTCAGCAATTAAATATATTTTCCAGAATAACAATTCTACCGATTTCTATTAAAAAAAGAGAGAATTTTTTATTTTCACCCCAAAAGGAAAAGAAAATTTTTCTAGTTATGTGTTTTGATTCAATTGGTTGAGCCTACACTCGAAGTAGTTCATGGTGCATGAATAGTAGAGAAGATAGTTTGGTGGAACATTGAAAAACATCAATGATCTGTTTATTCGAAAACACAGGTATAATTTTGGTCTAAGGTTTATTGCTATAAATATCAAAAATCAAGTTAGTTTTCAAAATTTTAATTTTTCGCTGTGCAAGAAAATCTTTTTCAAACCGAATTTTTTCCAACAAAAGGAGTATATTATGGAGATGTTCCATGTTGCTTCAAGACTTAGGGCACTTAAGATCGAGCTTTCTAAGGATTTGTATGTTCTTATGGTTTTGGTATTGCTTCCTACATAGTTTAACCAATTTAAAATTAGTTACAACTATTAAAAGGAAAAATAGACTCTAAATGAGCTCATTTCTTATTGTGTGCAAGAGGAAGAAAGGTTGAAGCATGATAAGTCTGAAAGTGCTCATTTGGACAGTGCCTCCAAAGACAAGGGCAAGAAAAAAAATATCAGAATAAAGTTGCTAAGGGTCCAGCTCAAAAGAAACAACTGCAAGTTATAGAGGATTGTTTCTTTTGTAACAAGTCTAGACACGTAAAGAAAGAATGTGCCAAGTATCACGCCTAGCGTGCAGAGAAAGGTATATTTCTTGGTGGATAGATTTTGGTGCTACTACTCACATAAGTGTTTCTATGCAAGGTTGTATGAGCTACTGAAAGCCAAGTGATGGTGAAAGACACATCTTCGTGGGCATTGGAAAATCGATAGAAGTAGAAGCAATTGGGAATTTTAGGTTGTTATTAGGAACTAGTTTTTATTTGGATTTAAAAGATACATTCATAGTATCATCTTTTAGGCGAAATTTAGTTTATGTTTCTTTGTTGGACAAATTTGGATATTGTTGTTCATTTGGAAACAATCAATTTAGTTTGTCTTTAAATTTGAATGTTGTTGGAACTAGTTATTTAAATGCTTATGAAAACCTTTGTCCACACCAATTTTTGCTCGGCCCAACAATCAAAACAAAACCTACCCAACAAAACAAAACCCAACCTATCCTAACCCAATTACATGAGCCCAAACAAACACCTAACCCTAGCCCAAACAGAAAACAAAAAAGAAGAAAAAATCAGATTTTTCAAGGGCATTCGGCCAACTGCCCTATCCCATCATCAGTGCAAGTGGCACACCTGCCCCCTGCCTCCACCGCTGTTCACCTGCAAAAATTAAAAGGAGAAAAGACAGTATGCATAAAGAATAGAAATCTTGTAAAAAAATGGGCTATATAAGCCACCAAAGAATCAGATGTACGGTTCGGTTCATTTTTTTGAAATACAAAAGGAAAATATAGTAGACATTGAATAGCAAAAAGGAGAAACTCAAATAGCAAATAGAAATCTACAAAAACAGATTCGGGGATAAATCAAGTTAAAAGGGTATTTTTTTTCTTTTCTTTTTTATTTTATTTTCTTTTTTATCTACTAACATGGATACATAGATATTTTTACATTGTTCTTTAAAAATACGTAAAAAAATTCAAAAAAAATACCTTTTTTGAATTTTTGGCCACCGTGCGTGTTGGCCGGCGACGGCTGGCGACGGCAGCGGACGGAGCCGGAGGTTGGCTGGAGGGAGAGGGCCTTGAGAGAGAATAGAGAGTTTTTGAAAAAAATTTTAAAAACAAATGAAGAATGGGTTTTTTTTTAAAAAAAATTGACTTATATAGGCCCCCAAAACGACGTCATTTTGGGACTGGCCTTAAATGCCCAAAACGACGTCGTTTTAAGACTACCCGCGCGCCGACCCAACCAGCCACAGGGGATCCGCGTGTTTTTTATGAAGGGGCTAATTGCATTTTTAGCCCCTCCGCTTTTTATCGTTTTGAAATCGAATTTTTCATTATTTATAATTTAGCCCTGTAATTTATTTTGATCTCAAATTTGGTCCCTCTTGGTGCTGTGCGTTTTGAGAGGATGGGATATTGCCCATTTTGGCCCTCCCTTGTTATCCGCGCGCCCAAATTGGTCCTTTCCTGTGTATTTCTATTCCGAATTGGCCCCGAACTTTTACTTTAAGTTCAATTTAGTCCTTTTTTTGTTATTTTCAATATTGTAATTAAATTAATTAATTTAATATATTATTATTATTATTATTATTATTATTATTATTATTATTATTATTATTATTATTATTATTATTATCATCATCATCATTTACATGATATTATTTCTTACTCTTTTATTGTAGTCTTACTATTATTACCACTATTTTTATTTTTTTATTTTTTTATTTGCCTACTATGGTTGTTATTGTACTATTACTATTATCATTTTTTTATATTTTTCATTTTTTTACTACATTATTATTATTATTATTATTATTTAGTTATATTACTATTATTTTTATTTTTATTTTTATTTTTATTACTATTATCTTTTTATTATTACTACTACTATTATTCTTATTAACACATTATCATCATTTTTACTATATTATTGTTCCCTTTTTTTACATATTTTTATTATTGTTATTAACATATATTATTATTAATGTATTGTTGTTCTCTATTACTATTATTATTACCATATCATTGTTATTAAGGTATTATCCGGTATCATTATAATTATTCTTTGTTTTATTATTATTATTCTTATTATCATTTTTTTGTTTGTTTTATTTAATCTTTTTTATTATTCTCACATTTGTTTGCTTAGCTTTTTATTATTTGTTATTCGAGTTCTTTTTATCTTATCAAATAATTTTGTTTATTCACTTATCATTTTTATTTAACCCATTATTTATTTTATTGATTATTTTGCACTTGTCATCGTTATTTACGTTATTACGTTTATTACGTTCTTTGTTGCACATATTAGCATTATAATTTGTTCTCTCATTTGGCCATAAAATCATAATTCATTAGTCTTTCACTCGACACAACAATTGTGCTTTCTAAAGTAAAGCAATATTCTGTATTTGGAAATTCGGGAAATCGTGCCCTAACTTACTAGGTTTCAGTTGTTCTCATTTAACCTAAATAACGGCACATTCTTTTAAATCACAATACGAGTTTTGAAATAAATGCTTACTCTCGGAGATACGAGGTGTTGTGTCCTAACTTACTGAATATGACATCTTGTTACCTCGAGATAAGAATATTAGCAAATAAAGGCAATATTCGGTATTTAGAAATTCGAGAAAACGTGCCCTAACTTATCTGGTTTCGACTTTTCTCGTTTACCCTAAATAACCGAACATCCTTTTAAAAAGTTAAAATACATGAATTTTAAATAAAGGCGAGCTCATTCTCAAAGTTCGAGATGTCGTGTCCTAACTTACTAGGTGTGACATTTTATTACTTCGAGATGAGAAGGTCTTTAACATCCGTTTCAATTTATTCAATCATTTTTAAATTAGCATTAATACAAAGAGGGATCGTATTTCAAATTCTTTCAAGTTTTCAAAACTTCGACACTAAGACACTAATTAATCAACTAGGTACCAATTTTGGGCCTATCGACGGTGCTAATCCTTCCTCGTGCGTAACCGACTCCGGAACCTATTTTCTTGATTTGCGTGGACCAAAATCATTGTTTAAATAAATCAAACTATTTATTAAAAACAACCACTTTTACGAGGTGACCCAATCATACCTCATCAAAAAGGATTGGTGGTGACTCCCTTTTTTTTCATTTTCAATTTCTAAACCAAAGTCGACCCCATTTTTCAAAAAAAAAGGTTTCGACAACCTTTATTTGCTATAAATTGTTGCATCCTATAATGATACATTGCATGTGGAATCACGTGGTATTAAAAGCAAATTAAATAAGGAAAATTTAGCATCATTATGGCATAAGTGCTTAGGTCATATCTCAAAAGGTAGAGTTTAGCGCGTTGTGTTTGATGGCATTTAGAGTCCCTTGACTTCACAAAATTTGATGTCTGTGTCGATTGCGTTAAGGAAAAACAGATCAAAACTAATAGATTGGGTGCCAACAGATCTTTAGATGTCTTAGAATTAATTCATATTGATATTTTCGTGTCATTCTCTATATCATCTTGGAATGGTTAACAATATTTCATAACATTCATATACGGCTACTCACGTTATGGATACTTATATCTCGTTCATGAGAAATCACAGTCTATAGATATGTTCAAAACCTATAAAGCTGAAGTTGAGAATCAATTTAACAAAAAGATTAAGAACATCAGAACTAATCATGGTGGTGAATACTACAGTAGATATGATGGCTTAGGTGAACAACGTCCAAGACCATTTACAATATTCCTAAAGGAATACGGTATTATCCCATAGTACGCCATACCAGGATCACCTAATATGAATGGTGTAGCTAAAAGACGAAATAAGACTCTTAAGGATCTAGTAAGGAGCATGATTTCTCATTCTACCTTACCTGAGTCCCTTTAGGGAGAAGCATTACAGCAGCTTACATTCTAAATAAAATACCCACTAAAGCAACTGTAAAACACTTTATGAGCTTTGGACATGTCGAAATCTTAGTTTAAAGCACTTTCACATTTAGGGATGTCTAGTTAAGGCAAGGTCTTATAGGCCACATGAAAAGAAATTGGACTCTAAAACAGGGAGTAGCTACTTTATTGGTTATTCTGAGCAATCTAGGGGCTATAAGTTTTATGATCCTACAATTAGGAATATTTTTGAGATAGGAACTGCAACATTTTTTAAACATGATGAGTTTGAAAGGAGAAATAAGGTTAGAGACATTACTTTTGAGGAGGAGTTGGATTCTAACTCAATTACTGCTATCACTTTTGATGATGTTCAAGCTCTCATACCTATCATTGATCAAGAAATGAATCCACAACCTTAACAAGACAATATTAAAAAAACTCTCTATTCAATATGAGGTAATTCTTCTAAAAGAAAAAACTTAACAACCTGAAGAATAAGTGTCAATAAAGAGGTCCATGAAAGAGAGGAGAAATGCTATTTTAGATGATTGTGTTGTATTTCTCCAAAGGCGTGATGATAAAAATGGAATGATGAAAGATGATCCAATCAACTTTAATCAGGCCATGAAAACTTCTAATTCTAAAAAGTAGATTGATACCATGCAAAAAGAGTAGAAGTCTATGCAAGATAATAAAGTTCGGGGACTTGTCCCATTACCTGAAGGTGCAAAACCAATTGGTTGTCAGTGGATATTTAAGGCCAAGAGGTATGTAAATGGTAATGTGAAGAGATATAAGGCGTGTCTTGTAGCTAAAGGATATACTCAAAAAGAATGCATTGATTTTATATAGACTTTCTCTTCAATTTCATCTAAAGGCTTTTTCAGGACAATCATGGTGCTTGTTGCTCATCTTGATCTTGAGTTACATCATATGGATGTTAAAACTGCATTTCTAAATGGCAACATTGAAGAAACAATTTATATGGCGCAACCAAAAAACTTTGAGTTGGGAGACTTAAAGAATATGGTTTGCAAATTAACAAAATTCAACTATGGACTCAAACAAGCTTCCCGTCAATGGTACCACAAGTTTTATCAAGTAATTAACTCATTCAATTTTGATATCAATATTGTTGATGAGTGTGTGTATCACAATTTTAGTGGGAGTAAGTATATATTCCTGGTTTTATATGTCGATGAAATTTTATTTGTCACCAATGATATAAGCTTATTGCATGAAACAAGAGGTTTTTATCTAAGCATTTTGAAATGAAAGATCTTGGAGCCGCCTATTTTATTTTAAGAATTCAGATACATTGAGACTGATCTTGAGGTATTCTCGAATTATCACAAAAAAGCTATATCAATAAAGTACTCAAAAAGTTTAGCATGGAAGGTTGTAGATCAGATGACACCCCTATTACTAAATGAGACAAATTTAATCTTACTCAATTCCCTAAAAATAACCTTAAAATTTAGGAAATGCAAAAGATTTCTTATGCATCAATTTTTAGGAGTCTAATGTATACTCAAGTATGTACACTTCCAGGTATTGCATACATTGCTGGGATGTTAGGTAGATATTTAAGCAACTCTGGTATGGACCATTTGATAGTAGCCAAGAGGGTTATGAGGTATCTTCAAATAGCAAAAGATTAAATGCTCACTTATAGGAGATTAGATTATTTACAGGTCATAGGGTATTCTGATTCTGACTTCACTAGGTGCCAAGATAGCAAGAAAGTTAAATTAGGCTATAGTTATCTGTTAATTGGAATAGCTATATCCTGGAAAAGTGACAAACAGACACTTGTAGCTTCTTCCACTATGGCATCAGAGTTTGTAGCATGCTATGAAACATCAAACCGTGGAATATAGCTGTGAAACTTTGTCATCTACACATTTAAGAGAATGTAGAAAGACACGCCCGTGTCTCAGGCCATGTAACATTCGAAATAAGGACACACGACCATGTCCCAGCCCACATCTGTACTCGTATAACTCTCTGACTTGGGTCACACAGCCAAGCCACACGCCCGTGTGCCAAGCCGTGTGCTAGGCCATATAACTGTCTGACTTGCAACCCTTTGAAACCTACAAGGGACACACAGCCATGTCGCATGGCCGTGTGTCACACACGACTGGGACACACACCTGTATCTTTGGCCGTGTGAACAAGAAATAGGCCAAATTCAAGTCATTTCATTCACCCAAATCAAGCACACACCTACAAGCCATTTGCACATATAATCAAGCCTTTAAAACATGCCTAAAACATACATAACAAGACCAATTCAATAGGTCATTTATCCATACAACCAATATGCCCAAAAGGCACCTCAATCACAACAACCAAATATGCTTAAACATATGCATAATTTAGTCATTCATTACCCATACATTTCTAACCTATTTTCTTACCAAACTTACCGCAATGACCACATGCCAAATCACATTAAAACATACCAAATTGGTCTTTCAAACATACTTTCACTTGGCCATAACCATACTAACCATCAAAGCATTAAAATGCCAAAAGTTTACCAACCATATTACCACATTTACAAGCCAAACATAACAACTATCTCATCAAACACAATTCACCTATACATACCATTATAACCATGACCACAACATCAAAATCTACTGATATAGTAACTCGATAGCGTGATAGGTCTCTGACGAGCTTCCAAATTGATCGAGTTTCCAATAATCTAGAAAACATAGGAAAGAAAAACGTCGTAAACACATAATGCTTAGTAAGTTAGTAAATTATGAGCATAGCTTACCATTCAATGCATAATCATAAAAACAGACATGAATCAATCCAACATAGCTTGACACAAGCCTAGGTATCATCAACAACCCAAGTTAGTGATTAAACACATAACTTAACAATATCATCACATGGTAAGGTATAGTACATGAGCTTAACATCACTTAAATAATACTTCACATAAACATAAGTATTTATACTTTGATTATCAATATTTCATACCTTTTCATGAGGTCTTAATTTAGCTTTCAGTACACTTACCATTCTTTCCCTTTTTATGCCCGTCGAACCACTTAGAATAATATCAGATATACGGGAAGCTCACACAAATTGTGCTAAATACATGGTCGAAACCATTCCTTTCCTTTTCCTTTACATATATGCTCACTCGAGCCATAAATGGGTCTGTTCATACAAGATGATAGTCGAAATGTAGCTACACAACGCCTCTCACACAAGCTGACGAGTATCCGCAACAAATGCTGGAACTCAACCATCGGTAGGACATTTAGGACCAGCACCCGTAACATGCTAACCCTAATGACATGTCATTTGTATCATATATATTCCTAAGGTTCAAATGGGGCTCAATAGTCAGCGTAACATCATTGGATTTTCGTCGTGACAAATACGATGAATAACATAATAGCATTTAAATCAAATACATTAAAATGTTATTTAAACATACGAACTTACCTCGATCACAAAAACGACGAAATAGGATCGACAAGTTTGATACTTTATTTTCCCCTCGATCTAGATCCGTACGAGGCTTAACTTGATCTAAATAAGCAAATTCAATCCATTTAATATTCACTCTATTCAATTCAATCCAAAATACATACTTTTGTAAATTTACACTTTTACCCCTAATATTTTAACTTCTTTACAATTTAGTCTTTAAACCCGTAAATTGAAATTCATGCAATTTCATTCACATATTATGCTATTCGAATTCTATATAAACCCATAGCAACTCATACAAATCATTATTTCACAATTTCACCATGTATTTTTACACATTTTACAAATAAATCCCTTATTGACATTTTCAATAAAAATCACTTTACAAAAGTTGTTTATTTATCAACAAAGATTCATTTTCTTCCATCAAACATCAAAAATCACATGAACACATTCATGGAAAAGCCCTAACCCTTTAATAGTTTTGCAAACTAGTCTTTGGGCTAGCTAGATTAAGCTACAACGATTCTGAAAACATAAAAATCATTAAAAACGGAACTGAAATTCACTTACATGTAAGGGAGATATAACCGAAGCTTTAAAACCCCATTAATGGCTTTCTATTCGTCAATAATTGGTGGAAGAAGACAACAACAAAGATGATATCTTTGTTTTCTTTAATTTACATAACATATTTATCAATTTACTAACTTAACCTTATTAATTAACTTTTAAAAACACTTCATTTTATGTCCATATTTGTCCACCAACTTCATGAATGGCAAAATTACCATTTAAATCCATTCACTTTAAAGTTTCATAGCAAATTATCCCTTTTAACTAATAGAACTCTACTTTTGCATATTTTTCAATTTAGTCCTTTTCACCAAATTAAACATGTAAGCAATAAAATTTCTTAACGAAATTTTTATACAACACTATTAACATATTGTAGACATTAAAATAGTAATAAAATAAATATTTTCACGTCAAATTTGTGTTCCCAAAACTATTGTTCTGATTTCACTAAAAACGGGCTGTTACAAATATACTCAATTATGGGCACATATAATGTATAATGCTATTTTAAAGTGTGACACAAAATTAAGTGACCAATTATGTTATAAGTATCATAGGTATTAAAGTGTCATGGAAATAATGTGTAGTTACTATAAGTAGTATTTATAATTTGATCTTCGTCAATTTATAAATACCCAAAACTGATTTAATAATAAATTATTTAAAAAAAAAGAGAGATAATGGTCCCCAAGAAATAGATATATCTCATATTTCTTTTCCATCCTCTTCTGAAAAATACAAAAAGAAAAAATAATTATTTTCTTGGATGATCAAAACCTTCTGAAAAATCTCAAATAACAAATTCAAGTATACTTTCATATATAGTTTTATTCTTAATGGCTTGATAAAATAGTTACTTATTTATATTAGATTCTTTCGATTTTGTCAGAATTTTCATTAAGCGCCAACAATAGTCGACGGTATCAGTGATGAGTCAGGAAGGAAAAATCAAAGTTGGTTCGTTCATGAAGGAGAACCGGATAAAACCATAGAGAAAAGAAAGAGAAAAAATAATATTATAAATAAAATTTTGGACGCTGATAGATAGGTTTTTAATAGTATTTTTTAATATTTAGAATAATTTTGAATACTATTTTTAGGTTTTTTAAATAAAAAATTAAATTTACTGTTAAACTAGGAACATTCTCTTCTGGTTTCACCCGAAATTCAAAGGAACTAAAAAAAATTTACTTGTATTTATGAAGAAGAGAATAGTGGCATACATAAGTTCACGTGAAATTCATTTTTATATTATACATGAAGAAAATTAATTTTAATTTTTTAAATAGTCCCTCACAATCATCCTTTCTAAACGACTGCTTTCACGTTCACGTTGTGAAAATGGCTAATTTTAAACTGAGATCTCAAAAAAGATTTTTTTTTTTTTTATCTTGAAATCTGAATGTAACATTATATTATTGCAAGCTTCTAATCGTATAGAGGTTAATAGAAAGTGTAAGTGCCCTTGTCGTGGAAAATTATTTCTTCTTAAATTAATATATAATAAAATTATAATTTAGTCCCAAAATGTTAGAATTTCGATTTAAATCTTTTAAAAATTATAAATATATGAATCAATACAGTTGTAAAATTATTATTCAACTCTCATAAAAATATATAATTTAATTTAAACCCTATAAAAATTTCTAACAGCCCCGGCTGATAGAAACAGATATATTAAGAAAAGCAATGCCAACTTCATTCGTATTTGACCCAAGGGATGAAGCAAATGGAAAGAAAGAGTTGAATAAATAGGACCAAACCCCAAATATTTAATTAAGCAAAGAAAAACATTGCCAACTTTAAACAAAGATTTGAGATTCCAATAATAATGACCAGTAGAACCGCAATCAACATGGCTAGCTATAGCGTTAATGATGGTAAGCCTCTTGTTTCATTTATGTTGTTCTTTTGAAAGAATTAAATTATTTTAATATTATTTTGTGATATAAAATTTGTAATGTTATTATTGGATTATATTATATTATATTATATTATAATACTATTCTAAATATATAATAATATATTCATATATTAAATTTTTAATTATAATATTAAAATTTTCTACATATATATTGATTTTGTAATTTTTTTATGAATTATATTAATTTAATTTAATTTACATAAACATTTAATAATAACAGAATAGTAATAATATCATTTACACTTAATGCTATTACTTCTCTAATTCATTCAACAAATCATGATATTTATTATTTCTATATTTTATTCTCACTATATAATTATTACAATATACCTTATTCTATTTCTATGTTAGTGTTATATTGCTTTTGATTAGATAAATTGTGATATTCCTTAAATAAAATATGAGTAAAATTTTTCGTTAAAATATGATGATGCAACACTTTAGAATTACACATTATTTAAAGATTTAAAAAAAAGTTACACAAAATCTAATAAATACAAAAAATATTATAAAAAATAACTAATTTTAAAAAATTTAAAAACTTTTATTAATAACGTGACGCAATCTTAAAAACTCTCTTGATTAATGGCTAAAGGCTATCACCCATGAAATCCACTCAGTGATGGACAACTTTGAATATAATACATGCATGTGCGACTCAAATATGTTCCTACAATAAGTAATTCAAGATTAATATAATATATATATATTCAAGAATAGGATAGAAAACCTCGCTAAGTTGAAAAGACTAAATGCTACTATCTAAAAATTGATAAACCTTACTAAAAATGAATGTCTTCACTCCGAACACATTCTAATTGTTTTAGAATTAAATTTTTACCTTTCTCAAAGAAACAAAAAAACGGAAGTAACTTAGAAAACCAAATAGACAAATAATGTCCCAAAGTTAAACTAGTACTACATTTAAATTTGAAAGGAGCACAACCTCTAGTATTTAAACCTTCTGCTTTCAATCATCGTGTGTTACAAACGGTAATAAGCGGCAATAGTTGATTATTCTGGTAAGAGGAAAACAAATAACATACCGAGTCGAAATCCTGTTTTCTCATGAACTTGAACCAAGAAAATCCGCTGGCAAATTACAAATTTTAGTTTCAGAACATAAATTACATACTATAAAATATGATTTGGATCCACTGAAATCGTCATGATACCCCCCACTTCGCATCCAATTTGAGACCACATATGACTTTATGCCCTTTTCCTCCGTTCAAATACTCATACAGCAACTTACTAAAACATGGTGCAACTAACAAAAATCAAAATCAAACCAACAGAATCGGGCACAAATAGTCGAGTATACAGCATACTATAAGCACAATCTGTTTGTTCCTCTTCTCTAGCATTTCACCAAGATAGCTTTGACAGAAGGTTTCCGTTCATAATAAACCGGCTGACCGGAGAGCAGTTTTAAAGTCTTCCTCATTCTTCCAGTCAGGAACCTACCATCCAAGAACGAAGTTGTGGAAAGCAATCATATGAATATGATAACAAAAAAAGAAAAATGTATGGACTTGCACCAGCACCACGCACAGGGAGGGCTTTACCTCTGCTATTTTGCTGTCAAAATGATTTTCGATTTTGGATATTATCATTTGGTCCATATCACCACAGAGTAAGTTGAACACGGCTCCTGCAAATCAGACAGACATGACCCTGAATGATGTGTTCTTCAAGTAATGTTTTCATATGCAAAACAATTATTCAATGCCATTGATACAAACATTGTCTAACAGAAAAAAAATTGGGACATCTGGAAAAAGCTGAAATATTAGAACTACAAATCTAGCTACCAGTCAGGTTTATCAGGCAGCAGGAAGCAACAGTATCCTCATTTAAGGGAAATGACATTTTCATTCAGAAACCTACCCTTGCGACCAAAACGTCCTGCTCTGCCAATTCTATGCAAGTAAACCTCACAATCAGGCTCCACACGGTTGTCGTGTTTCACAGGAAGATCATAGTTGATGACCAAATTAACCTGCAGAAAAATACAATATTAGACAATACAACTTGTAGACGGCAAATACAATATTAGGATAATACACCTTGTACATAGCAAAACAACTCATAGAGGAGAAAGAGATACCTGTTGTTGGTCAAAACCCCGGGCAAGGAGGTCCGTTGAAATGAGCACTTGAGTCAAACCATCTTTAAATTCCTTGACTATCTTGTCTCGTTCAGCTTGATTGAGAGCACCTTGAATTGTGGTAACATCATAACCAAACTCAACAAGTGCTTTATGCAACATGCTTGCGCTATTCCTTGTGCGTACAAATATAATAGTCTGCCCTAGGCGCTCTCCAAATTCTAAAATTCTATCTTTAATCACCATAACTTTGGAAAGTTCATCTGGAACATTCACCTTGTATTGCTTCACAGACTCCAAAGATAGTTCTTCCTTCTTAACAAAAAGTTGATTGTGATCTCTCTTGACTATCTTTGAGACAAAATTCTTCACAGTGTCGCTAAATGTGGCAGAAAACAGAAGAACCTTGAAATTGATTCAAAAAATGTATACAGTCAATGTTTCCCAATACCAAGCATGAAAAAGAAAGTAATCAATCAGTCATTGATCACTAATGCTAAGCATGCATCACAGAAAAATGTATTCAACCAGTCATTTTTCTTCAATGCTCAGCATGCAACTAGGTTGTGATATTAACCCTATTCTCCTAACCCATAGGCTTAGCCCTTTATAGACAAATAATACATATGCAAGTCCATTTGGAGCAAGAAATTAGCAATATCAATGCATTGGCATAGATCAAAAATTGATATCTACCAAACAAGCAGAATGATTAGTTTATAATCCATCACTCTTCATCCTGAACCATGTCTGAGTATAGGCTTCTTTGATAACAGCTTATAGAACCACCAATTTTATGTCATAGTTCAATAATAATAGACGCATAAAACGTTTCCAACACCCACTAGATAAAGAAAATTTAAGACATTACATAGAAAAAAGTTGACACACCACATGCAAATAAAATTTACAAGACATCTTTGATACAAACCTGGCAGTGAGAACTCATCTTTTCAATATCCCTCATTATTCTCAAGGAGTCATCTTTAAAACCATCCTGCAGCAAAGAAACGTACATAAGCAAATTAATGATTTTATGAAATCTAGTCAAATAGTTGGATCATATGATTGCACTACATAATTAAAAAAATGTCCATCCTTCCAAAATCAATCATCAACAAACAAAGTCATTCCAATCCTCCTCAATGCTCCCTCACAAACACTTCCCAGAACAAAAAATTAAAAGAATACAGCAAGCAAACATCTTTCAGATTGATAGAAAAGAGGAAACATCTTTTGGAGTTTTTAATGGCCTACCAATCCTATCATTCACAAAATTTAAATTCTTATCACACTTCACTATTATTAATTGAACCCTATTCTTCTTGTCATGCTTTACATTCTTAATTACAGTGACACGAAAACCTACACAAGGAATTCCCACAAGCATGCTCAAAAGCTATAATATTCAAATAAAACGAAAAATAGACAAAGCATTGTAGTAAAAATTCTGCAACCTCCACCTAAAATCCAAAGGGCTACACGCTGGATGTTGCAAATCAATTGAAGATGCAAACAATTGCTTAGGCAGCCATGAATATCACATACCACTAGAAAGATAACTCCCAAGTTACCTTCTCATATGCATAAGATGATTCACTAACAAACACGTCTCTACCTATACAGCTGACCAAACCAAAATCAGGTAGCCACAAATTCATATATAGACAAGTAAAGTTAGACACTGTTCCACAATAAAGAGACTTAGTTAAAATTCTAAAGTTGCAACAATTTGTTCTTTCCTAATACTGAGAACAAGGCACTACAAATTCTAATTTCATCAAAACAAGAAGCAGATAAACCAGCAAAACAAAAGTTACCTCAGCCAGCATGTGATCAGCTTCATCAAACACAAGAATCTTCACATTACTCACACCCAATTTCTTTGCTGACATCCACTTCTTAATAGTGCCAGGAGTACCAATAACTACTTGAGCGATAACGGGTGCCCGTTTATTAATTGGAATATAATTGGAACTATCCATTGGAATAGCACATTCTGATGTTATCCCAGTATGCTTCCCCATCTTCCTAAGCACTTCCAAATTCTGCAAGAAAACACAGCCAAATTTTAACATCAAAACCAAAACCCAGATTTCATTGGTACCTCAAAAAATTCAAGATCTCATGAACTTAACCTGAATAGCCAGTTCTCTAGTAGGACAAATGCAAAGTGCTTGAGGAGCTTTTAGATTCGGATCAACACGAGACAGCATTCCAAGAGTAAAGCAAGTGGTTTTACCAGAACCATTGTGAGCTTGAGCAATTAAATCCAAGTGAGGAGGCGTCAAAATCATTGGTAAACTAATAGCTTGGATTTTGCTAGGCTTTTCAAATTTCATCTCAACATATAGCCCTTTTAACAATTCAGGGGACAGATTCAATTCCTCAAACGTAAATGCTGAAGTGTATGGTGTCTCCCCAGATGTGACCTGCAAAAGTCGAACAAAAACATGAAGAAGTCAAAACCCTAAATCTCAGTCGAACAAAAAAGGAAAAGGCTCAAGTATTTAGGGTCAGGGATAGATACGGCTTTGATGTTGGAGTCCTCGGGTTCGTCGAGGAACTTGTTGATCTTTTTGCTTTCATCGATTTTTAGGTTTTCAACTCCGAGTTCCGGCGCACCTTTGTCTTCCGATGAAGTGCTCGGTTCTTCCGAAGCTTCGTCTTCCATATCGGCCCATCTTACTGGTGCCTCGGTGGTCTTTTTGGTTTCTTGAGGCGCTGGCGCCTCGGCGGTGGTAGAGGTAGAAGGGGCGGAGTTAGAGGCGGTTTCAGCCATGAAGCTCTAGAAATCGATGGAACAAAGGCAAAAGGGTAGTAAATCGGTTTCTTTTTCTTATTAGGCTATTAGGAAAAACCAAAATCAGAAACAAAAATGACTTTATATATAGGTGGAGGAAAATTATAAAGAAGGCTCGTTAAAATCAGATTTATATAGGCTCCAAACAATATCAACCGTTTGATTAAAAGCAATTAATCTGAACCATTGAAAGAAAAAGAAAATCTTAAAGATAAAAATGCAACTACCTTTTTTGTTAAATACAACTTGATTTATCGGTAAAATATTCGTGAATTCATACTTTAAAAAAAGGTTTTATTTACCTCACCCCTAACAGATTACTGTAAAATCTCGCCGTTTAACCGACTTACACCCCAAAGTAAACGGTTTAGTTTCTTTCAACTATATCCTTCCTTTACTTTAGTTTTTTTCCTTTTTCAGCTTTATTTTCAATTAAGTAATTTGATGTTAAAAAAATTTTATTAAATTTATAAAAGTATGATAAAAATCTTTATAGTATAAATTAAATTATATTTTATTTTTTCTATTCAGAAAATCAGTACGTTAATTCTTGTATGTTAATCTATTTTTGTTATTAATAATTTATTTTTATATATCAACATAAAGTATAAATGACACCTCACATATCATTATGTTAAGTTTTATATTATTGTTACTCATTCTCTCGTTAAAATCTCTTTTATGGGTGATTTTTATTTGAATATAATAGACCACCTTCAAATATAGGTTTTAAGTTTTGTAGTGCTATTGATAGTAACTGAGACAATAAGGGCAGTAATGTCATTCTTTTAATCTTAAAACCACACTTTCTTACACTTGGAAAATGTTTAGGAGGGTGCAAGCAGACTAAGGGTGGGTTTGGGGCGACGGTGCGGTGCGTTTAGCTTACTTTTTGTTTCACGCTATAGTATCGCTACAGTATCCAATCTCACTGTCACCGCTGTTTTTACACTAAGCATAGGTAAACGCACCGTCTATCCAAACTCACCCTAAATTGATGGTGTCAAATACACGTAACCTGCATTTAGCTTTGAGCCTTTGAGCTACAATGACACGCATAATATCTATAGCTACTTACATTATTTCATGCTACGAAGAAAGGCTTAGCTCAACTATTGCTTTCCTCCATTGTTGATGGACTTAAACTAATGAAATCAATTAGTTATTTGCTTTGCTTGTGTCTGTAATAGGCCAAATTTGACCAGGCCTCAATTAAACTTCAAATTATTTACAACATCAAGCTCAAACTTAAACCCAAAAAAAAACCCTAAAGCCCAAAGTTATGGCCCACTACCTAAACAAATTTTGGCAAAAATCAGAAAACCCTAACCCTAGGAGCGCCGCTGCCCCCATGTGCATCCTCTGATAGCCACCTGCTCTGCCATCAACCACCACCCTGCAAAGAAGGAAGAACACGCAAGATCAATAGAAAAAACAGTGTTTGGAAATTGGCTATAAAGCCACACAAAATTGAATGTAAAGGGGTTCTTGAAAAAAAAGAGGATTATCAATACAAACAGTAGGTGTTCAAATACAAAAAAAAATCAAAAACAGATAGCAGTTGAAGAAGAAAACGATTCGTTGTCAAGGTTTCCTCTTTTATTTTATTTATTTTCCTATTTTCGAATCTATTTCCTTGCATATATACGTCTATTATAAACATAAAAAATACAAAAATAATAATAATAAATAAACCTTTTTATTTTTCGGCCACTGTGTGCAGTGGTCGGTGACGGTGGCCGGCGCGGCAGAGTCTGGTAGAAACGTTGCAGGAGCAGAGACCTCTGTAGAAAAAAAAAGAGAAAGAAGAATTTTTTTTTTTGGAACAGAGAAAAAAATGAATTTTTTAAAAAAATTGGATTTATATAGGCCACCAAAACGACGTCGTTTTGGGACTGGCCTTATACGCCGAAAACGACGTCGTTTTGCCTCATGACCCGCGCACTGACCCGACCCGCCTCAGAAGATCCCCGTGTTTTCGATAAAGGGGCTATTTGCGCATTTGGTCATTCCGCTTTTTTAGTTTTATAATTAAATCTTTCTTTATTCTTAATTTTGGCCCAAAAATTTTGTTTTCATTTCATTTCTGTCCCTACTAAAACTGTGCGTTTTGGGGGGAAGGGGATTATTTTCCTTTTGGTCCCCCCATGTTATGCGCGTGTTCAAATAGGTCCTCCCCTTTCTTTTTATTTTGAATTTCCCCCCAAACTTTCGGTTTTAAATTCAATTCAATCCTTTTTCCTTATTTTGATGTTTTATTATTAAAATTAAGTGTTTTATCATTTCCTTATTATTATTATTATTATTATTATTATTATTATTATTATCATTATACTTATACTTATATTTATTTTATTTTAATGCCATTTTATTACTATTTCCATTATTATTATTATTATTATTATTATTATTATACATACACATCCTTTTACTACTGTTTTTTATAAACATATATTATAAATATTATTACTATTATTATTATACTTATATTTATATTTATTTTGTTCTAATATCAGTACTATTACTACTTCTATTATTATTTTTTCTTTTTGTTACAATTATTATTTTTCATACACATATATTATTATTTATATTATTCCTATTATTAACGCCCTTATTACTGCTATTATTATTCCTTTTACTATCACTATTATTATTACTATTATTACTATCTTTTTATTCTTATTTTTATTTATATTATTATTATTATCTTATTTCGTTCCTATTATCTTTTTTAAGATTATTGTTGTTATTATTCTTTTACCATTTAATACATTATTATTAATATTTCGTTATTATTATTATCACTATTGTATTATTACTATTATTATTATTATTTTATTTTCTTTTTTTGTATTTACTTATATGTTATTTTTTTATATATCAACTAATTTAGTATATATATGTAAATTTTTAGCACACTTATTTTGTTTATACATCACTACTCTTATTATTATCATTTCATCATTTATTTATTTATATCCTTGTAAATAATTTTAAACTTTAAATCATTTATTATTTGTATTATCGTATTATTACCATTATTATTACCATCACTTTTTACTTTTATTACTATCATTATATTATTTTATTTTTACTTTCTATTTACCATTATTATTATTATTACTATCATTAATATTCTTATTATGACTATTATTATTATCATTAGTATTTTTTACTACTATTATTATTTATATTATTATTATTCTTATTATCGTTCTCATTATCATTATCATTGTCATTTTTATTTTTTATGTTTTATAGTTTTTATGTATTTGCTTATTTCATTTTTCTTATACATTTGTTTATATTTACATATTACTAGCCTTGCTATTATCTCATCTTTTATAATTGCTCATATTATTGTTATTGACACTGTCGCACCTATTATTATGTTGTTATATGTATTAATACCATAATTTGCTTTTACGTTTTACTATAAATCACGTTATATTTTTACTCGATACATTAAAATAATTCTTTCATAAAAGTAATATTCCGTATTTGGTAAGTCGAGACAATCGTGCCCTAACTTACTGGGTTTCGATTTTTCTCATTTAACCTAAATAATGGAATATTCTTTTAAATCACAATACGAGTTTTGAAATAAATGCTTACTCTCGAAGATGCGAGGTGTTGTGTCCTAACTTACTGAATATGACATCTTGTTACCTCGAGATATGAGTTTTTGCAAATAAAGGCAATATTCGGTATTAAGAAATTCGAGAAAACGTGCCCTAATTTATTGGGTTTCGACTTTTCTCGTTTACCCTAAATAACCGAACATCCTTTTAAAAAATTAAAAAACATTAATAAAGGCAAGCTCATTCTCAAAGTTCGAGATGTCGTGTCCTAACTTACTGGGCATGACATTTTATTACTTCGAGATGAGAGAGTTCTTAATATCTGTTTTAATTTATTCGATCATTTTTCAATTAACATTAATACAAAGAGGGATCGTATTTTAAATTCTTTCAAGTTTTCAAATCTTCACCACTAAGACACTAGTTAATCAACTAGGTACCAATTTTGGGCGTATCGAGGGTGCTAATCCTTCCTCGTGTATAACCGACTCCCAAACCTGTTTTCTTGATTTGCGCGGACCAAAATCGTTGTTTAAATAAATCAAACCATTTATTAAAAACAACCACTTTTACGAGGTGACCCGATCACACCTCATCAAAAAAGATTGGTGGCAACTCCTCTATTCATTTTCAAAATCCAAGTCAATTCCCGTTTTTCAAAAAAATGGTTTCGATAGTGTCGTCACTGAGTTTTGTTGCCGGCATATTGTCTCCGGCAGCTAGTTGAAGAACAACATGGTGAACTGGCTTCTTTGTTTGGTTGAATGGATATGCATAACTACTTTTACCATTCTATCATGCACCGCTTGTGAGAGGAGATCTCACCGAAGCAATAAGCACCATCGCATTATCACCAGCTTGGCAACTACAGCAGCCACACTCTATGGTGAAGGCAGGTGTTTGATGGGTATATTAGAAACTATACACGTTTGGGGTTGGTGTTTGATGGGGTATGTAGATGGTTAAAGATTTTGTGCGAAAATTTAACTTCTTTGCTCATTGTTGCAATTGATTTTTCAATATGAAAAAAAGTTATTTCCACATTCACCGACTAGCTTGACTCCCTCTCATTCTAGTTCTTTTCCTACTACTTCATCATCACAAATACCAAAACCAAAGAGCAGTAAAACTTTCAGTGAACACATCCCATTCTCAGCAATACAGTGATGGCTCCTTGTTGGGGACCCATGCAAGGAAATGGCTTATCAAATCAATATATATCATTTTTAATATAAAATAAATCTTTAATTAAGGGAAAGTTAGGGGTGTTTAGAATTTTTATAATATATTTTTCAATTTTTATATTTTTAAGTGTTTTTATATGATTTTTAATTTTTTAATAAAAATAATTTTAGAATTTTATTATAACCAGCATCAAATTGAGATAATGTATAAATGTGATGGACAATTTTTTTTATAATCAGATTGGTAAAATATGTAATCATTTAGTATTAATATTTTTATTATACCAAATCTATAACTGTGGCGTCATCTTTTCCTTAAAAGAATTAGACCAAAAAGAAAAATTAGATAAATTAAATAATTATTTTATAATTTTTTATAATTAAATGATAAAAAGAATACTAAACATAGTTGGAGACTTCCAGCATAATTTATTCATAGAAAATGAAAGTATGCGTCACCAACAAAACATGATACAACCCGAGAAACTACAGTAACAGTAACAATATAAAGCGGGCAACAAAGATCGACAAATACGTGTCTCTATTAGAGCATAAGACAAAATATTAAAAAAGAACATGTAGTAGAAATTATCTAAAAGGATTAATACAAAAGGAGAGAAAAAGACATAAAATTCAGAGATGGGATATATATATACACACAGAATTAGTAGTACCTCAAATATTTTAACTCATAACAAACGAAAACACAACACAAAAAGGTAAAATTATCATGAGAATCGCTTATATTAGGAGCAGAGGCGAAGTCAGAATAATTTTTTAGGGAGTCAGATGAAATTTTAACTTTTTATAATCTATAATTTTATAATTTTTAAATGATTAAATTAAATTTTTATATTTTTAGGGGCTAAAGTGTAATTTTACCTTTATTAATTTAAAATTTTAAAATTTTTTAAAGGGCCTAAATAATAATTTTTTATTTTAGGGGGCCCGGCCCCTGTCACCCCCTAGCTACTCCTCTGATTAGGAGTCATATTACATTTTAACCCTTATTCAAAAGAAGGCTAAATTAGTTCATGTACTTATATCAATAAGTAAATTGATTCTTTCTATTAAAATTCCATCAATTTCTACTATTAAAAATTGATCTCTATATATAATTGTCTAGTTATTCTATTAGCTATGTCAATTTTTTATAATAGAAATAGATGAATTTTTTTAATAGAAAGGACCAGTTTGCTTTTTTATCTAATATATAAGGATTAACTTACACATTTTTTGAGTAAAAGGGACAAAATTCAATTTCACCCATAAATACTTTTACCAAACACAAAAACAAAACAAGCAAGAAATCCCAATTTTTTGTATATAATCGTAAGTGTTCTCCAAGGTAGAGCCAAGAAATTTGAATTGTGTAGTCTTTTTTTTTTATAAATTAAAACATTTATAAAAATCATATAAAGTAATGTACAATTTTTTTCCTTGTTGTTTTTTCTCTATTTCATTAGTGGATTTTTTTTAAAAATATTTTTCATTCATTTTAAACATTTAAAATATATATATATAAACACCTTAAACACGTACAGGTTTTCATGAAGCTAACATATCATTAGTAATTTTCTTTCTCAAAAATTAATATCACTTAACTACTTTTTGGTGTCATGAGAATGCAATATATCAAATTTTCAAACATAAGATTCACAATAATTACACTAGTAATAGTAATTTCTAAATCAAAATGTAACGCCCTTACCTGACCCTATCACCGAGTCCGAGTTTAGAGTGTCACAATTGAACTGGTTTGGTCTAATATCATACTAAAGTCAGAAATTTTCCAAAAAGACTTTACTAATTTATTTCAAATAATCATTACAACATGATCCTTAACTCAAATGTAGTTGACTAAACTAAAAATATAATCTCTAAAAAAAACTACTTAATTACAATATATCTGAAACCTAAGGCGAAACCTCTAAAGGTACCCTATTCCTATGTGTATGACACTTGACTAAATGATCATTGATCTAACAGGGTCTAGCTTGATCCCTTACCGAGTTCCTTATCCCACAAATCCTACAAACACAAGTTAAAACCCTTGTAAGTTCGAATGAACCTAGTGAGTTTTTTTCCTACATTATTAAAAAAGAAACCTTATCTTTGAGGGGATTTAAAATGGAAAAGAACTAAATACACTACTCCCTGTTTCGTTTAGATGATCCCGTTTTGACTGGAGTGTCGAACTCCTATTCGACTTCCGCCTTTTCTTAATGGCGGATTGATCATTGAGCAATTGTTACCTAGTCAGCTTATTACCGTTCAACCAATTCTGGTGGATTCTAGATGATTTATCAACATTGTGAATCCTTTCCTTTCCTTGCACAAATTACTTGATTAACTTTAGTCTAACTCATAACCACATCTTAGTTTTGGCGGATTAACTGACATTCTTCTCACCAGGCCTACTAGAAAAGGCTCATGCCCTACTGGCGGACTTACCTTATTTCATTCCTTCTACTTCTACCTTACAATTGAGTTGAAATTGTTGTGTGGACTACCCTTTGTAAACCGCCCTAACTGCGCTACCTTGCTGTTAAAGCACATTGAATCCATCCGCATTGGACCGTTTTGGCTTATAGTTTCCAGCAGTTTATTATTCTTTCTAGTTCCCGATCTTCCTTATATAACATTTCCCTATGAAACTTCTCATTAGTGGATATATTTGCAATAGATTTTCCACAATGATGAATAGTCTTGACAGGCATATCTGTCACTTGAATTATCCATTTTTAGTACATTTTCTATCAATAGGTTCTAAAAAACCTCTCTTTACCGATTTAACGATCTAAAGTTCATGTGGTCAAACCTTCTCACACAAACAATAGGTTCAACGAACCTTATTTCAGAAATGATTTCCCATAACCTTCTAAGGTCTTCCTCTAGCATACATAATTTCTTTAAGCCTTTCTTGGCGGTTCTTAATAGTGGATCCTTGTTCGTGATCCTCGGTTAAATCCTTTTTTTCTTTTACCTATATATAAGGCATTATTTGTATTTCATTCTCATAACTAATTTTAGATGGGTTAACACCCTATGCCCTACTGACCTCTTGCCTACTGTTTCAGCACACCCTTCCTGTTTCTATTATTTTTCCCTTTTCAGCGGACGTCTCAAACCTGCTGAATAGCTTTTGATTTTCAACACTAGTATTATTCCTTGTTTCCATGATCTTTCCACGATTACTGCCTCGGCGGCTATCCCATTTTATTGTTCCTGCAAATTATTCCATGTTATTGTCCTAGCAAACTACCCCGTGTTTAATGTCCCAACGGACTACCCGCATTTTAATGTCCTAATAGACTTTCTATGTTTCCATAATCGAGCTATGGTCTTACTCCTCAGGCCCCATGTTTAATGTCCTAATAGACTTTCCAATGTTTACTATCCTAGTGGACTGCCTCATTTTTAACGGACTCTTTATGCTGCCATAGCCGAGCTATGGTCTTACACAATATACCTCATGTTTAATGTCATGGCTTCTATTAGTCACCATAGTTGAGCCATGGTCTTAAGCCTCAAACCTCTTTGAGGTGTCGCCCCGAAGGACTTTACCGCCATCGCGGTGTCACCCTATAAAGCCTATTGACCACCATTGTGGTGTTGCTCTATGGAACCTAATCATCATTACCATAGTTTCACCCTAAAGAACCAATCAATGTCATTTCATTTCTTATTTGAACTTGATGCTTGGAAACACGAAAATATACACACCTTTTCATGCCATTTTTAACTCAAATTCATGCAGTTTCGGTAAAATTATTGTCGAAAAATATATAATTATTATAAAATAATTATTTTGTACTTAAATTATTAACATGTTGAATTTTAATTAATTTTATAATTAATTTTGATTAATTTTGATTATTTTCGACAGGTTTGTACAAAGGGCGAAAAATGACTTAGCAGACACTGTTAGAAGCACAAAACCAAGACGCAATTTTGAAGCATCAAGGAGAATTAATTTTTCAGCCTAAGACAATCCAAATTATGTGTATTAATTCATAATATAATTAATTTTAATTTTAATCCAATTTAATTTGGGTTAAATAAATTATTATTAATTAATTATGAAAAGAGGCCTAGTTAAGCTGAATTGAGAAAATCGATCCAAACGAGCACTGGGCAGCCCAAAACCGTCCCATATGCTGACCCAATCAGCTTGCTTGGCTGATTATTTAAATTGCAAAATGGACCTTGAAGACTCCTTCAAATTGCATTCAAACCCCTTTACTATTTGTGCCTTTCTAGATTTGCCCGTACCTTAAAATAGCAAGTTTGAAGAATTCAAACTTGCCACATGTGCTGCCGACCATGGGGGGATTCTATGGCTACTGATTTTTGGTAATTTTAGCAGTCATCTCAACCTATAAATACCCCCCTTTTCTGCTCACTTCAAACACATCTCAACCTTTCCCATCTCTTCACTTTTCTCTCATTTTTCTCTCTTTATTCCCTTCCATTGTTCTTTATTTTCTTCCTCTATTCTCTTGTCAATTTCACCTCTTGAAAAAGACTCAATCAACCACCATTTGGAGCAACATTCAAGTCTTCATAGAAGCCTCGGTTCGACAAGAACAAGCGGAGAAGGAGGAGTGTAGCAAACTAGTCAAGCCACGGAGAAAACACCGGATTTGATTCTTGTTCCCTATCCTTTTAATTTTGTTGTTGTTATAATGAACATGTCTATGAATATTTGTGATGTTGATATATTCAATTTAATTAATATGGCTTAAATTTAATTCGTGTTAGGTTGATTGCATTTCGTATTCTTAATTTATTAAAATTGTGTTTGTGTTGTTATAGGCCTCGGTAAGATGTTTGATTAAGTAAAACAATGACTAATTTATTCTTGCATTACAATCGTAAGGTAACTAATGAATTAATTACTTAAACGGATTGAATTTGTAATTAATTGACACGTTACTTAATCAGTAATGTTTGATCATCTAAGGTAGTTGAGGGTTAAATTAGCAACGGTATCTAACGATACATTAGCCTTGCATAACTTGCAAGATTATTGTGATTAAACTATTTCAAGGTATAAATACATTGTTACCTCACGTAATCTTTTATGTGCTTATGAGATTGAATTAATTGTTTGAATTGAGATAGAGATATGTACAAGAGATTATTTTAATTTCATAAGTATGTATGTGCATTAACACATTTGCTTATTAAAATTTGTTTAATCAGTTGAATTGACATAGAGATATAGTCAAGAGATAAATGAATTTTTTGGTAAGTAAGTATGTTCATAAGTTAGTAATTACCGAGTTGCCATGAATTTATTCGTAACAACATAAACATGAGCTTAATAATTCTAAGTTAAGAAATGTAATTAATCTAACACAATTATGTCATCTTAATTAAAATCATCTTTTGAAATCGTGCATTGGAACTTTTATTTTATTTTTTATTTATTTTACTTAGTTAAAATCCTAGTTTTTAATCACCTCCTCAAAGCAAAATATTTTTCTTTAGCAAAGTGTTTTTAAAATTGCATTCATAAATAATTCTTTTCACAGTCCCTGTGGGTACGATAACTCGACATTTACTTGTCACTTTATTACTTTTTGTGATTGTTTACACTTGCACATTTCAGTCGTTCCAATGCTCAAACACCGTGATGTCCCCTCCTAAAGGCTCGAAGCTTCACATATCATGCTTTGCACTCAACAACACCAGATTGAGGAATCTTAACGAAATTCCATTTCCCTATCCATCTGTCCATTCCTCCATTTCATCACTTCTAAAATTGATGCTTGAACACCGCACTGTTCCCTCCATAAGACCCAGATCTTTGATGCGACGTGAACTAACCAAAAGTTTGACTAAGGCAAGTACACCTATCAATTAATAGTATAACTATAATGAGCAAAGATATCATTCCCGCGAAGACTAAAAGTACTAGTAATTATTGTCTTTCTATTATTTAATTGAATAATTCGAGTGATTGATTAAAAACTAAAATTAACTAAATTAATTAACTAACGAACACAACAAAGAACAAGTCATGAAAATAAATAATTAACAACCAATAAGCGAAATAATACCCAAGAAAGAATCCACTTAGATTTCATCTGTCACTATTAATCTAAATTATGTAATTTCTTTACTTAGTAACTTGATCCATAGAAATCCCTAAATTATGCTAATATCTCTTTCGAGCATAAGAGTTTCGAGCATAAGAGCAACTAACTCTAAGTTGATTAATTGAAATTTCTTTCTAATTAAAACCCCTATTATCGCATTAACTTGTACTTTGGATTCCCCTATTAGATTTGACTCTAACCTGATAGATTTATGTCATAGTATTTCTAGGATTGCATGCAACGCCACTCAATTACGCAATATTTACTCTTAAACAATGTCTATTCAACCTCTGATTTAAGCACATCAAACATGGATCAATAATCTAGACATATTAAACCAAGAATTAAGTACACATAATTGAGAATAAGAAACTGAGTATTTATTGCGTAAAATAAAAATAAAACGATAGAATCCATCATAAGGTTCATCTCCCTAGGTATTTGGAAAATTAGTTCATGCTTGAAAATAAAAAATCCAAGATACAGTATAACCAAAAAAAATAAAGAAACTCATGATAATCTCCTAAGAAATCAACTGGGAAACTTCAATCTTGATGGAAATCTGCTTCAGAATCAGCTTCAATGGTGTTTTTCAAGTTGTTTTCTTAAATATTCTTTAACGGCTTACTCATATATTCTTATTTTTGTCATATATAGTCTTAGAATGTCTGAAAAACCTAAAATTGTGATTTTCTAAAGTTACGTGTGAAATCCCGTGAAAATAACACGGCCTACCACACGTCCGTGTGGCTTTTGTGACTTGCTTCGAATTTTCAGTTTTCGCCCATTTTGCTCCCAAGTGCTCTATTAAGCATCAAAACATGAATTTAAAGGATTAGGAGCATAAAATTCATAATTAACATCGAATAATCACCCAAAAATGCATTAAGAATGAGGTCAAAATATGTTACTTTTAACACTTATCAAGCTTCGCACATCACGGTTTGCACCTGATGACACCGTATGGCGGCATACAGAAACACCATTTCCCAAATCCTAACGTCATTTAACCTATCAATAATTTCTCCTTCAAACCCCACCGTTATAATCATGCAAAACATGCATTTCACTTACATACTATCATGGAGTACATTATCTTTTTAAGCATGGAAATAACTATTTCATGCATATTGAATTACATTGGCGGATACCCATATACCAAAGCAATCTTATACATACTTAGCATTTCATAATTAGCAGACATCATGCATCATTACAGACCCTTACAAAACTCGATAAAAATTCATGCCAACCTTACAGTATTCCTAGATATGGAGTATAGAAACTCACTTGATGTTTCTTTGTCTCTTATGCTTAACTTTTTCGAATGTGACATGTCCCAAAAACTAAGCTAGTAGAATCGAGATAGTAAATTAGGGGTAAGTGAATCGAAAATCGTAATTGGGTTAGATAATTAAAATAATTAGGAATTAATTAAATAAAATACTAAAATAATTAGAAGTAATAATTTTAGGTTAAGAAATTAAAATTTAGTGTTCGGGAATTAATTTGGTTAAAACAGATTTTAAAAACAAGATTGGATTTGAAAATAATTTTAAAATTGGCTTTAATTGAAAAACAATGACCAATTTGGAAAAGGGAGAAAAATGGAGGTGATCAAATGGACAATGGCCCAATTTTTTTTAAAAAAGGTTACCTATGTAACAACCCCCGCTTTTTCTTCTTCCCTCCCATTCATCATCCTTTTCAATTTTTGCCAAATAGCAAATCAAAGCTTTTCTCCTAGAATTAGCTCATCCTCTTTGATTTTCAAGCTCTCCAAACACAAAATCTCTCTTCAATTTTGAAGAATACTCATGTTTTCAACCTTAATTTCTCTAAATTTCTTCATACGTTCCAAACTCGAATTAGCTTCATAGCTCGTCAATTTTGCAAAATTGAGGTAACATTATGAATTTTCATGATCAAACTAAGTGTGTTAGCTTTTCAAATTGAGTTTTATTTGATTAAATCAATTTCTCAATAAATCATTTGATTTTAAGTTGATTTTAAGCTTGAAAGTGGTGGATCTCGTTTTACTAAGTAAGTTGTAGTTTCAAAGCTATTTTTAGGTTTTTAAAGTCAATTTTAAAGATTTTCAAGGAATTCAAAGGATTTAGACATTTTCCCCTTTTTAATGAATTTATTTAGCTTGATTTTTCCAAAAAAATGAGATCTGTGTAATTGGCCTAAATTGAAGATTTAAATATGTAATTAAATGATATTTAGCATGTTTTGTAACACCCCTAACCCGCATCCGTCGCCGGACTAGGGATTAGAGGCATTACCGAACATAACATATTCACACAGATCTTCTTCGCAAATTAAAAAAAAAAACATAAGACTAATTGAATATTAAATATTAAACATTAAACGTACATTATTAGTCATACTACAAATACGAATCATAACTCATAACTGTCTGAATCCCTATCAATAATATAATTATATTCACACATTAATAAGCATACCTCAAAGTTGTACATAACATGTTTGGCTATATAAATATATACACAAATAATATGCTCATTATAAAATAATATTTGAATACTTCATAAATAATCAAACATTTTAACTTCATAATGATACGCATACACTTAAAAGACCAAACAAAATATATCACAAAACTTTATGTCCAATATCATATGCGGCATTGCTCATGGTCATACATTTACATATAATTCATTTAAACAAATATGATTTAAGACTAATCTTACCTCTTTTCTAGTCGCAAAACCATGCGCATATGACCATATGAATTTAAACCATTTTGAGAACAAGTAACAACTAAGAGTACACTCAATTCACATGTCAATTTACCATACCTAAATTACAAATGTATAACCAAAACACCAACCAAATTTTAACCATAATTCTCGTTCAACATTAGCCATTAACTATGTACCAAAGTAACCATCAGCTTATCCATTAATTCACAACCATTTTACTATTATACCAATCACCGTTTTCGATCACAATTAATAAGTTCATAATATACTTAGCTTACTAGCAGACTATTATAACATACACGACATACAAGACATATACATTTATACATATATGATACACATAAAAAGGACTTTAAAACTAAACTAAATATACATCTTTTATTATTACAACTTTATGCATATAAGACCATATCTATTTGGGCTATTTTCGAACTCCTATACTCATACAATACATGCCAAAAACTAATTTTTCATACCCGTCAACTTGAACCTAAAATCATAGTCGAATACTCATATACATGTTATCTATCATTTCCATCACATAAATCATGCCATAAAAATACTTTTAAAACAACTTACCATCATAGCCAAATATACAATTAATGAACATTACTCATTTACCAAATCAACTAATAACTATTATAAATACAAAACATATCAATATATCAAACTCATTACCTCACTTATTTAGTCAAGCCGAATAATACAATCATTCACACTTAATCTATCCTATTATATAATTTTTCTCTATAATGAACTAACCATAGTACCGATTGTATATTATACCTAGCATTTCTCATTATCAAATCACAAAACCAAACACCACAAGCATATTCACCATAAAACACATCTCCAAAATGAGTTGAAAACACAACCAAATAAACAAAAACATTGGCATTATGCCCAAGCCATTTTCGCATGGCTAAATATATATACATACTTCAAGTTCAAACATACTATCTAGTCTATACATGCCATAAGTTCAAAGTTCAAACTTATAGAATACCGAAAAGAAATCGATAGCGTGACGAATTTCCTTAACGATCACCGAGCTCGTAACCAGCTTCCAAAATGTATAAAACATTAAACAAACACAAACTGTATGCTTGAATAGCTTAGTAAGTCATAAGCAAATAATTCATCAAATGAACATTATCATTGAAATCTACTAGGCCGAATATGAACAATCTCAAAATCATATGTAATTCACTCTTGTATTAAACATATTTCATATCTTCATTACAAGTACTTTACTTACCTTACTTTCATAATCATTTAACTTCATACGTACCTGAACCATTTAGCTCGTTTTCACATTCGATCTTAACTTGTTATTGCTTGTAGAACCATTCGGAATTAATAAGGATACTCGGATACTGGAAAAGCTTGTACAACGCCAAAGTCCCAGACGTGGTCTTACATGTAATCACATATCGATGCCACTGTCCCAGATAGGGTCTTACACGAACTCATATACGATACCAATGTCCCAGACATGGTCTTACACGTAAATCACAAATCGATGCCAATGTCTCAGACGTGGTCTTACACGAAATCACATATCAAAATCCTATGTCATGACATATGTATCCTAACTATTCTTAAGGTTCATACAGGGCTTTCGAACATCATAACTCGAACGATTCAAGCTCGTAAATATTGCTCACATGTTTAATTCAATTCGGTATATACATATGCACAAGAAATAATTCAATTCGGCACTATTAAAATATATACAATTGAATTTAACGACATTTATTTACTTATGAACTTACCTCGTACGAAGATGAACAGACTGGGTCGACTATTCAACAATTTTAGATTTCCTCCGATCCAAATTCAATTTTCTCTTTTCTTGATCTAAATTAATATAAATTAAACTTATTTAATCAAATATTTAATCAAATTCATCCAAAAACACATAAATGGGAAAATTACACTTTTGCCCCTGACATTTCATATTTTTCACAATTTAGTCCCTATTTCATAAAACACAAAATATTCAAAATTTGAATACACCCATGTTATGCTGAATTTACCCTAGCCCATAAAAGCCCATATTTTTCATTTATTTCACATTTTGACCCCTCAATTTGCAAAATTTACAACTTAATCCTAAATAGACATTTTTATCAAAAATCACTTAATTAAACTTGACAATCTAACAACATATATTTATTTTTCATCATCAAACACAAAAATCATCAAGCTATCAACAATGACAATTCATGAATACATCATCAAATTCAAAAATTCAAGCATGGTCTAGCTAGTACTCAAAGCAACGATCTCAAAAACGTAAAAATTATAAAAAACTGAAAAAATTACATACCTAATTTGAAGAACACAAGGGCCGAACCTTTAAAACTCTTTTCTTTCTCTCTTTTTTTTGTTATATTCGGCCAAAAGATGAACATTTGCATGGCTATTTTAATTTTTGTTTTATTATAACATTATTAATTAGCATTTTTACCAGATTAACCTTTTAAAATTAATAACCAAACTATATATTTCATGTCTAATACCTTCCATGCATGATTTCAAGGGTGTAGTTTCATCTTAAGGACTCCACATTATAAAAACAATAGCTATGTAGCACTTTAACAATTAGCTAGCCACTTTTACATTTTAAGCGATTAAGTCCTTTTAATTAAATCGAGCACACAAACAATAAAATTTTCACACGAAATTTTCACACATATCAATTCACATATTATAAACATAAAAAATAATATTAAAATAGTTTTCTGACTCAGATTTGTGGTCCCAAAATTACTATTCTGATTGGGGTCTAAACCGGGATGTTACAACTCTCTCCCATAGGGATTTTCGTCCCCGAAAATCTTACCAGCGAATAGGCTTGGGTAACGTTCTCTCATAGCATCCTCGGGCTCCCACGTAGCTTATTCTACCCCATGCCGATATCATAAGACTTTCACTAAAAAGATTTTCTTATTTCTTATTTCTTAATTCTTCAATCTCGCTATCTAAAATTTGAATCGGTTCTTCTTCGTATGTCATATCGGATCAAATCTCAATCTCCGACGGGGAAATCACATACGATGGATTGGATTGATATCATCGAATTTGAATTGGCCCGATACGCTCAATAATTTCATACGGCCTAATAAATATCGGATTCAATTTGCCTTTACGACTTAATCGAATTATTTTCTTCCATGGTGAGACTTTCAAAAACACTTTGTCCCTGATCTAAAACTCAATATCTTTTTGTTTCAAGTTTGCATACGATTTCTGACGATCTGACACTACTTTTAGACTATCACGAATCACATTCACTTTCTGTTCAGTCTCTTTGATCAAATCGACCCCTTGTATCTTATTCTCATTGAGTTGAGTCCAATATAAAGGTGTTCAAAATTTGCGACAGTACAAAACCTCATAAGGAGCCATTCTGATACTCGATTGAAAGCTGTTATTATACGCAAACTAAATCAGTGGTAAGTATCATTCCCACGCACCTTCAAACTCAAGAATGCAACATCTCAACATATCCTCGAGTATCTAAATAATCTGATCAAATTGACCATCCTTTTGTGGGTGAAAAGCGGAGTGAAAATGTAGTTTCATTCCTAATGCATCTTGCAGTTTCTTCCAAAACCGCGATGTAAACCTCGGATCTCTATCCGAAACAATAAAAATAGGTACTCCGTGCAATCTCAAAATATGAGAAATATACAACTCAGCAAGCTTTTCAAGTGAATAATCTGTGTGAATCAGAATGAAATGAGCCGATTTAGTCAATCTATTCACAACAACCCAGATTGCATCTTTCTTGCCCAGTGACAAAGGCAAACCCGATACAAAATCCATCGTGACTCTGTCCCATTTCCACTCGGGTAACATAATCGGTTGAAGTAACCCAAATGGTACCTGATGCTCGACTTTGAATTTTTGACAAATTAAACATTTCGAAACAAAGTCAGAGATGTCTCGTTTCATACCATTCCATCAGTAAAGCTACTTTAAATTGTTATACATTTTTGTGCTTCCCGGATGAACTGATAATCGACTGTTATGTGCTTCATTCAAAATCATCCGAAGCAACTCTGAGTTTCTCGGAACACATATTCTACCTCTGAATCTTAAACAATCATCAGCATCAATCTGAAATTCTGAATCAAGGTTCGAGTCACATTGTGCCCGTTTTGCTAACAATTCATTATCGACTTTTTGAGCTTCGTAAATCTACTGTATAAATAACGGTCTCGCTTTTAACTTATCTACAATCGAGCCATCATTAGATAGAGCTATATGTGCATTCATTGCACGTAGAACAAACAAAGATTTTCGACTTAAAGCATCAGTAGCTACATTGGCCTTTCCCAGATGGAAGTCAATTACAAGCTCGTAATCTTTTAACAACTCTAACCATATTAGCTATCGTAAATTCAGATCTTTCTGAGTCATCAAGTATTTTAAGCTTTTGTGATCAGAATAAATGTGACATTTCTCACCGAACAGATAGTGGCGCCAAATCTTCAACGCAAACACTATAGCTGCCAATTCCAAATCGTGTATCATATATTTCTTTTCGTGCGACTTTAACTATCTCGAGGAATAAGCTATAACTTTGCCTTCCTGCATGAAAACACAACCCAAACCATTCAAAGATGCATCACTAAAGATTACGAATTCTTTACTCGATTCTGGCTGAACTAGCACCGGAGCTTCAGTCAACAAAGCTTTCAACTGATCAAAACTTTTCTGGCACTTTTCTGACCACTCAAACTTTATATTTTTCCAAAGTAGCCTCGTCATCGGATTTGCAATCATAGAGAAACCTTTTACAAACCGTCTGTAATAACCAACAAGTCCCACAAAACTTTGGACTTCAGATATATTTCACAGAGGCTTCCAATCTAATATCACGAAAATCTTACTCGGATCAACCCGAATACTCGATGCTGATACAATATGTCCCAAGAAACCAACCTCACGCAACCAGAACTCACATTTACTGAATTTCGCATACAACTGTTTATCACGCAAAGTCTGTAGCACAATTCTCAAATGTTCGGCATACTTGGATTTATTACGGGAATAGATCAAAATGTCATCTATAAACACGACCAAAAATCGATCCAAATACTGTCTGAATATTCTATTCATTAAATCCATAAAAGTAGCAGGTGCATTAGTAAGTTCGAAGGGCATAACCAGAAACTTATAGTGTCCTTACCTCATTCGGAAAGCAATTTTCGACACATTGGAGTCTTTAACTCGCAGCTGATAGTAACCCGATCTTAAGTCTATCTTTGAAAACACTGTAGCCCCTTTCAACTGATCGAACAACTAGCCAATTCTTGGCAAAGGACAAAATCGGTGCACTTCAAGGAGAAAAACTTGGTCGCACAAAGCCTCTATCAGTCAATTCTTGCAACTGAGCTTTCAACTCTTTTAATTCGATCGGTTCCATTCTGTATAGAGCTATCAAAATTGGTGTTGTCCCCGAAACTAACTCAATGCCAAACTCTACTTCTCGAATCGGTGGCAAACCCAATAATTCTTTAGGAAACACATCCGGATATTCACACACAACTAGTACTGATTCAATCTTTTTTTCGGTCACTTTAGAGTCAAGCACATAGGCAAAGTAAGCTTCACAACCCTTTCTCACATACTTCTGAGCCAACATCGAAGATATCACTGTCGATAAACCATTCAAATCATTAGACTCAATCCGAATAATCTCATCATTCTCGCATCACAAATCAATAGTCTTCCGTTTGCAGTTCACAATAACATCATGTAATGTTAGCCAATCCATACCCAGAATTATATCAAACTCGCTGAATGCCAACAACATCAAATCAGCCGAAAAACATGAATCTCGAATCATCAACGGACAATTCTTGCATACTTAATCAACCAAAACATACCGGCCTAAGGGGTTTGACACTCTAATCACAAACTCGGTAGACTCAACAGGTAGAGTCTTGCTGGATAGTAAAGTTTCACATACATAAGAATGAGTCGATCCAGGATCAATCAATGCAACAACACTAGTATCATAGAGAGTGAAAGTACCAGTAATCACATCTGGAGACGAAGCTTCTTCACGCAGATAGCATAAGCTCTGACAGGTGCTCGAGCCTCAGATCTAATAGCCGTGTCTTTAGTTCCCCTCTGACTACCACTCACATTACCCATATTTCTGGGTGGTTTACATTGAGCTGCCGTGTTACTAGACCTCGTATTCTACTTCATGTCTTGCTCAACCAACTCAGAGCATTCACGAATGAAGTGATCCATCGATCCACATTTAAAACAAGCACGATCATTCAATCTACAACTGACGTGATGTCGTTTACCATAATGTTTGCACTCAGGTTGGTTCAGTCGGATGTTACCAACACTAGCTACTGAGGTAGCTCTCGAACTCACTGGTGGTCTGTCTCGATCATGTCTAGAATAGCCCGCAGTAACCTTTGAACAGCTAAAATCATCTTGGAATTTCTTTGATGCTGACTGAAATGTTTTACCTGACAATATTTTTCGTGAACCTCTAGTTTCAAAGTCAGCTTTTCTTTTTTCTTTCCTGAGCTCTTCGGCTTTGCATGCTCGCTCGACTAGTACAACAAACTCTTTTATTTCAAGTATCCCGACTAACAGCTTAATGTCTTCATTCAACCCGTCTTCAAATATTTTACACATTATAGCTTCAGTCGAAACACATTCCTGGCTGCTAAGTCTCACAAATTTCTGTTCATACTCTGTTATGGTCATACGACCCTCTTTCGACTCAAGGAATTCTTTACGTTTTTGATCAATGAATCTCTGACTGATGTGTTTCTTACAGAATTCAGTCTGAAAGAACTCCCAGGTCACCCGTTCTTTCGGAACTACTGATATTAATGTATTCCACCAGTGATACGCAGAATCTCGAAGTAAGGATACAACATATTTTATACACTCGTCAGGGATACAGGATAGCTCATCAAACACACGAATAGTATTATCGAACCAGCATTCAGCTCGCTCCGCATTGTCATCAACAGTGGCTTTGAATTCTTCAGCCCCATGTTTTCTGATTTTATCAACCGGGGGCTTATTTAATCTTATCGGATCAATAACTTAAGGTACCACGGGTATCTGAGGAGGATTAGGCCGGGGTGGGGATTGTTGAATAGTCGGATTTGTCCGAATATACTGTGTGAGCCATTCGTTCATCATCTGAAAGAAGGCTTGTTTAGCCTCTCCCTCGTGGCTATTCGAAATCAGCCTAGAATTAGTTGGTGCTGCCTCTTGAGCAGGAGCAGGCACATTACTTTTCATGTCATCGGCTACGGCTCGATCGGGATCCATTTACTATACGAAAACACATTTTAATTGACAGGAATCATACACTATCACAGTTTATAAATATGGCATGTATAGCTAGACTCATAAGCGCTACATTAGTCCTAGAATCGACTAAACTGTAACTCTGATACCAATCAAATGTAACACCCCTAACCCGTATCCATCGCTGGACTAAGGATTACAGGCATTACCGAACATCACATATTCACACAGATCTTATTCGTATATAAAAAAATATAAAACTAATTGAATATTAAATATTAAACATTAAACGTACAATATTAGTCATACTACAAATACGAATCATAACTCAAAACTGTCTGAATCCCTATCAATCATATAATTATATTCGCACATTAATAAGCATACCTCAAAGTCATACATAACATGTTTGGATATATAAATATATACACAAATCATATGCTCATTATAAAATAATATTTGAATACTTAATAAATAATCAAACATTTTAACTTCATAATTATACACATACACTTAAAAGACCAGACAAATCATACCATAAAACTTTATGTCCAATATCATATTTGACATTGGTCATTGTCATACATTTACATATAATTCATTTGAACAAATATGATTTAAGACTAATCTTACCTCTTTTCTAGTCACAAAACCATGAGCACATGACCATTTTAATTTAAACCATTTTGAGAACAAGTAACAACTAAGAGTACATTCAATTCACATTTACCATACCTAAATTAAAAATGTATAACCAAAACACCAACCAAATTTTAACCATAATTCTCGTTCAACATTAGCCATTAACTATGTACCAAAGTAACCATCAGCTTATCCATTAATTCATATCCATTTTACTATTATACCAATCACCATTTTCGATCCCAATTAATAAGTTCATAATATACTTAGCTTACTAGCATACTATTTTAACATACACGACATACAAGACATATACATTTATACATATATGATACACATAAAAGGGACTTTAAAACTAAACTAAATATACATCTTTTATTATTACAACTTTATGCATATAAGACCATATCTATTTGGGCTATTTTCGAACTCCTATACTCAAACAATACATGCCAAAAACTAATTTTTCATACTCGTCAACTTGAACCTAAAATGATAGCCGAATACTCACATAGATATTATCTATCATTTCCATCACATAAATCATGCCATAAAAATACTTTTAAAACAACTTACCATCATAGCCAAATATACATTGAATGAACATTACTCCTTTACCAAATAAACTAATAACTATCATAAGTACAAAACATATCAATATGTCAAACTCATTACCTCACCTATTTAGTCAAGCCGAATAATACAATCATTCACACTTAATCTATCCCATTATATAATTTTTCTCTATAATGAACTAACCATAATACCGATTGTTTATTATACCTAGCATTTCTCATTTCCAAATCACAAAACCAAACACCACAAGCATATTCACCATAAAACACATCTCAAACATGAGTTGAAAACACAACCAAATAAACAAAAACATTGGCATTATGCCCAAGCCATTTTCGCATGGCTAAATATATATACATACTTCAAGTTCAAACATACTATCTAGTCTATACATGCCATAAGTTCAAAGTTCAAACTTATAGAATACCGAAAAGCGATCGATAGTGTGACGGATTTCCTTGACGATCCCTAAGCTCGTAACCAGCTTCTAAAATCTATAAAATGTTAAACAAATACACACTGTAAGCTTGAATAGCTTAGTAAGTCAGAAGAAAATAATTCATCAAATGAACATTAGCATTGAAATCTACTAGGCCGAATATGAACAATCTCTAAATCATATATAATTCACTCTTGTATTAAACATATTTCATATATTCATTACAAGTACTTTACTTACCTTACTTTCATAATCATTTAACTTCATACGTACCTGAACCATTTAGCTCGTTTTCACATTCGATCTTAACTCGATATTGCCCGTTAAACCGTTTGAAATTAATAAGGATACTCGGATTGTTGAAAAGCTTGCACAATACCAACGTCCTAGATATGGTCTTACATGTAACCACATATCGATGCCACTGTCCCAGACAGGGTCTTACACGAACTCATATACGATGCAAATGTCCCAGACATGGTCTTACACGTAAATAAGGAAGGAAATGTGGGACTAATCTAGACAATTTAAGACTTTGAACTGTTAATGGTTTGTAATTGGACATTATGGACTCTTTAATTGGTTTGATTTGGAGCTTTTATTATTAATTCAGATAGATGATTAAATGGTAGGTTATGAATGTTTAATGAATGGTATGAGTAATTTTTTGACTAACTTGTAAGTGCAGGTTGAAGAGCTATTGGTTATTAAGGTAAGTCTTCTATGTTTTATGTGTGATTTGGAAATTAATCATGGTTTAGTATGCATGAAATATAAAATTGGACAAATTACGTAAATAATAGGTGGCCTGTAAACTAATTAAATGATGATGATTTTATGAAGAGATGCATGATGTTTTAATGAATTTTCCCAAACAAGATTTATACATATTACTCTACTATATATTTTCAACCTTATGAAATAGTGTTTTCCAACATTTTACTACATTATGATTTAGATCTAATCATTTGTTTTTAAATAAAATGGTTTCTAAAATCCTTTCAAATATAATATTTTAAATACCCTATCACCTGCATAAATGTTCAATTGAAGCTTTTAGAATATTTGCTTGATAAAAATTCAATTTACGAATTATGCTGATGACTTGATGATCAGAGTAGTATAACGGAAGCATGAATTTAGGTTATCCAATATTCCATGAATAATTGTGTGAGGTGTGTTTGGTGGTTGGTGTGTTTTATGGTGGTTTTAATGGAGAGTCACTTCGGTGGCTAATGTGAAGTTCGAAATTCAGGTCGAACCATCCCGACTGGGTTTGGGGCACCATAAAACGTCAGAGCTTCCATTCTCCTAGCAGCTAAGCATTATAACAAAAAACCATGAGTTAAGCTCAGTACTTTCATCTTAAAACTCAGTTTTCCAAAAAACATGCAAAACAACTAAAAAGGTTTCTGGAAATCCTTAACTTCACTTTCTTAATTTTACGTATACTAAAAGAATAAGAACTTTACTAACTTATTGGATTTTCTACTTTTTTTACTCAAACCTTATGATCACTACTCCATGCAAAGCTTCCTGTAACTGTCTCTTTCTTGGAGCAACTAAGGAAGAAGTTGAAGAAGAGAAGAAAATGAAACATATTTGAAAAGAATTCTCCCTAGGAAGTCATTTTCCTAGCTATTTATAGCCCTTCGCACTCAGTTATCAACCCCATAGAAACTATCTGTTGGTAATCATTTTGTCTCTCACTAAGAAACCAATCAATTTTAATCCAACCAAACCAGAATTTGATCTCAACCATGTCTAATTAAGTCACTTGACTTTCCTGATTTTTCAGTAGAGGCTGCCAACTTACTGCTTCTTTCAATTTAATCCCCCACTTATTCCTAATTTCCAAACTTAAAAGAAAACCAAATGTGACAAAAAAATGCTAAATTTCTAATCAATCATAATTTCTTCAAGGGTTTGTATTAATCAATCTTAATTTCTTCAAGGATTTTTACCAAACCTCTAGAAATCATTACTTTATCACGATGTTAAGAATCTTATACAAAATCAATAATCCCAAAATTATTCAATAAATAAAAAAATAAATCGTGCATAAAAAGCCACAATCCTAATTTTCTAGGGATTAATCAATAAAACATATGTTAGAGCTGTATGATCTAAATTCCTGTTAAATAAAATAAGAGATTGTTTGCAAGTCAAGTTAAACAAAATATATTTTCTTTCTAGAAGATTTAGTATTTATTAGTATAATATATTTAGCATTTATAAGCATAATTTATTTGACCTACGAATTTAGTCCATAAATAAACTTTTTTACAACTTTAGAAAACACACCCATTAAAGATTAGAACTCATAACACTTTTTGGAGAATTTTGTGTTTACGTTTTGAGGGTTCTTTGTTTTCGGCTTTTGGGGTTTAGTTTTTATCTCCATCTTTTTGTACTCTTCGTTCTTTTGCCATTATAGTAAAATTATCTTTAGCCGTCATTTTTTATCCTCTTTGGAAGGGTTTTCATGTTAATATTGCATGTTCAATTTCTCAATTTCTTCTATTATTTTATTTTTTCGTTGCTTAATTAGATCGATTCCCAACAAGAGGGATCATAGTTAGTTCAATTTTTCGTAGATCAACTCGTTCAAAGATGACAACAATAATGTTTGACATTGAGAAGTTTGATGGTGTCATAAATTTCAATCTATGACAAGTTCAGATGATGGCATTTTAGTTCAGACTGGCCAAAAAAAGGTCATTACCAAGAAAAAGCTTGAGAATCTATATTAGATAGAATGGGAAGAGCTTGATGAAAATGCATTGTCTGCAATCCAATTGTACCTCACGAATAGGGTATTGCAAGAGGTATTGATGGAGAAAACCTCATCTACCTTGTGGAAAATGTTAGAGACTTTTTATGTGATTAAGTCTCTTGTAAACCGTTTAGTGTTGTAATAACAACTATTTACGTTTCTAATGAATGAATGTGAGCTTCTTAGAGATCACATTAGTCAATTTATTACTCTTTTGAATGATTTAAAGAATGTTGAGGTTAAGATTGACGATAAAGATCAGGCTATGCTATTATTGTGCTCTCTACCCTTTCATACAAGTCTTTCAGGGAGACCTTGATTTATGATAGAGACAAACTCTCATTTGAGGATGTAAAGGGTCATTTCTTAAGTTAAGACAAACTTGAAAATGAGTTTGGTTCGGATAATAAGGTAGGTAGGCAAGATTTTATTTTGGTAGCATCAAAGAAGTGAGACAAAAGTTGTCGTTATTGTAAGAAGTTAGGTCACGTCAAAACATATTGCTATAAACTACGAAATAAAAGGGCTGCTGAGAGTAGCGAGGAAGATGTAGCTGGTGCTAATTTAACCGATGAAAGTAGTGATGATTTCTTATTAGTGTCAACAAACGATAGCTCCGAGCTTATGTCCAAGTAGATCCTAGATTCGAGATGTTCTTTCCACATGTGTCCCAACAGAGAATGGTTCTCCATATACAATTCGATTGAAGGTGGAGTTATGTGCATGAAAAATGATTCATCCAGTAAGGTAATCGGTATTAGTACTGTTAAAATTAGGAGGAACAATGGGACAATTAGCACATTCTCAGATGTCAGGATGTAACTGAGTTACAAAAGAATCTCATCTTCTTGAGTATTTTAGACTCGAAAGGTTGTAGAATCAACATTATTTTAATAGTATTAAGGTGTCTCATGAGGCTCTTGTTTTGTTAAAAGGTAAAATGACTGTCAATCTTTATATTCTGGAAGGTTCTATAGTGACTAGTGAAACCGGATGTCCCTCATCTGTTACAGAGTCAAAATCGACTCATTTGGAGCCAAAGCAACTTGGTCATAGTAGGGAAAAAGTATGACCATTTTGTTGAAGAGAGGTTATCCTTTGGATGCATGTTTTGAAAATTTAGGGCACTATGCTCATGAAAATTAGACTTCGGTTAGTTTTGGTTTGGCAGTGCACAAGTCGAAGGCTATAAGTCTTCCAGCTTCTGAGCACAGATTTAACTCAATTAATTCCTTGCACAATTCAGGATAGGCCCGTGGCTAGCTTTGGCAAAGATGGCATTGTGAGAATTCATGTCAAACAGATTCGACTCTGTTAATTCGTTGTACAGTTCAAGATAAGCCAGTGGCGAGTTTTGGCACAGATGACGTTGTGAGAATTCATGTCAAGGTAGAGATTGTTAGAGTTGTGTGATCCAAATTCCTGTTAGATAAAATAAGAGATTGCTTGCAACTCGAGTTAAACAATATATATATTTTAGAAGATTTAGTATTTATTAGTATAATATTTTAGCATTTATTAGACCTGGTTCTTTGTTTTCGAATTTTAGATTTAGTTTTTATCTCCATCTTTTTGTACTCTTCGTTCTTTTGCCATTAGTAAAATTATCTTTACCTATGGTCTTTTATCCTCTTGGAGAAGTTTCCATGTTAAATTTATGTTCAATTTCTCAATTTCTTTCGCTATTTTACTTGTTCCTTGCTTAATCGGGTCGATCCCTAATAACATAAAAAAAAAGTTGTTATCAAATTGGGAGACCAAAATGAAAGTATTGAAAGATTGAACACTTATCTTGTAAAAATTCTAGAGAATAAGAGAGTAAAAGAAATTTAAAAAAAAATGTGATGAATGTTGGAACAAAAAAGAAAAATAAAAATTTTAAGGTTTTAGTGACCAAAAAGTGATTCATTTGTTTTTATATGAAATAATTGATTTTATAAAATAAATTTTTTTTCAAAAAATTTTGTGAGATCAATTCTTTTTGTAGTCATTTTTAATTTTTTTTTGTAAATTAATGCATCAATTTTGTAAAAAAAGTAATATTTATTTTGGAATTTTTTTTTGTAACACCTCTTACTCAAGTCCGACTCTCGAACAGGGTACGAGGCATTACCGGACTTAAACATACACATTCATGCAAAAACCGGGCCAAAAATCTTTTAATTCAAAACCTTTCAAACACATGCATGTTGTCCCTTATTTGGGTATACGAAACCCAAAACATTCATCAAAATCGATTCGGGACTAAACCGAGAACTTTGAGAAGTTCAGGAAAACTTAGAAAGTTTTCCCATGAAACAGGGTCACACGCTAGTGTGGACATAGGGACACGCCCGTGTGCCTTTGGCACGCTCGTGTCTTCAGGCCTTGTAACTCTCTATTTATGATGTCATCATGCACTTCGAACTACACGGCTGGGCCACATGCCCGTGTCTCCAAGCAGTGTCCCTCACACGGTTGAGACTCACAACTATGTCTCAGTCCGTGTGGCCAACACTTAGGCTATTTTCCAAGCCCTCATGTTACCCATAATCTCTTACAACCTTATGCACATCAAAATCGCAAATCATGCCATCATTTTAGTGATTAAACACTCTTTATTAAGACATATCCTTAACATTAGCATGTCCTCTTACAAGTAATGCATCTACTCATGCAATACCAAGTCTAGATTCCTTACATCACATTTATAAGACTTGTCATTTTGATGACCACTTTTACCATTATACTATGGTTACCAACTTATCCATCAAGCACTCAAGTTCAATCATTATCATGTTGTGTTTATAACGTGCAATTATTACATGGCTATGACCACCTCAATTGGTCATAGAGCATACATCCAACACATATGTCATATTACTAACCATGCATGGCAAACAAATATAATCACCTTATAAACATTAGACATGACATGAATAGTTAGCCTTACAAGCCAAAATCAATATGAGCCACATCTCATGGTCATATACATATAACTCAATATAAGCCAACACATTAGGCCAAAGCAAAATAATACATGTCAATCAACTAGATCCTTATACATGCCACTCACTTGAAATTTCTAATATATACTTCATTATTCCAAAGGTAGCGACTTGATAGTGTGATGCTGCCTCTGACGATCTCCAACGTCGAGCTAACCTGAAAATACTAAAGGAAAGGAAAAGAAGGCAGTAAGCTTTATAGCTTAGTAAGACTGTATGAAAATAATAAGCAATCTATCAACTTGCTTCTCATGGTAATACAATCCTATTTGCACTTTTACTCATGTTCTAGTCAAGCTATTTTATCGAGTCACAGTAACTAAATCATTTATATCTAGAGCTACGGAACTCCAAATTAAGTTCTAATAATTTTTCCTGAAACTAGACTCACATATATTCTTACCATAAAATTTTTAGAATTTTTGGTTTAGCCAATTAGTACAGTTTATTCCTTAAGGTTACCCCTTTTTCGCTGTCTGACAATTCTGACCCCTCTTCACTAAAAATTAATTATCTCATAATACAGGACTCGGATGATGTTCCTGTTTATTTATCTTGAAAATAGACTTATTAGTAATTCTAATATATAAATTATAACTCATAAATATTTTTGTATAATTTTCAATGATTTTCTCAAATCACAACAGGGGATTTTGAAGTCATTCTAACTCTATCTCACAAAAATTAAAATATTTCATAATATAAAACTCTTTTGCTTACACCATTTCTTCTATGTGAAATTAGACTCATTAGACTTTAATTTCATATTTTATTCATCCTCTAACTCAATTTTCAAATTTTTTTGTGGATTTTTACATTCGGACTATGGCTGCTGTCCAAATTTGTTTTAATGTAAATTAACGATACTATGTTTATCACACCATATTAATTCATTTTCACCACATTGGTAAGGTTACATATTCATACATCATAAGTACAGACCTATAATCACAAGGTCATCATAAAATCATTCTCATAAGCATGAATTACCCATTTACATCTTCACTAAATGTGCATCATAAACTGAAATCACTTCTCATGAGCTTGGCATACATACCTGTGTTACTCAACATGCTCATATTCATTCCTTACTAATCATATAACATGAATTGAATTCACATCTCATCAATTTCATGTAAGTACTTGTACCACTCACAATATGGTCATAACCTTTCTCATTTAGCTTAAATCGTAACTCTCACCGTTGAACCATTCAGAAAGCTATCGGATATTCACAAAGCCTCAAATATAGGGTATAATGCCGATGCCATGTCCCAGACATGGTCTTACACTGACTATCTAAATCGAGGCCGACGCCATGTCCCAAACATAGTCTTACACTAGCTCTCACATATAGGTGCCGATGCCATGTCCCAGACATGGTCTTTCACTGACACATCTCGTAGCCGATGCATGTCCCAGACATGTCTTACTGTAACACCCCGAACCCGAAACCGACACCGGAGTCGAACACGAGGTGTTAACTGACTTTAACCCCTTATAAAAATTATTTTCCAGACACTGCCCAATCTGTGTACTAGTCGTTTTAAAAATCATATATTGAGTTTCGTAACTCGAAAATCAGTTCCGTAATTTTTCCCAGAAACTAGACTCATGTGCCCATCTATGTAATTTTTTCTAGAATTTTTGGTTGGGCCAATTAGTACAGTTTATTAGTCAAAGTCTCCCAAGTTGCAGGGGTCGACTACACTGACCTTTGCCCATTACGACTTGGATATCTCCCTGCACGGGGCTTCAATACTGATGCCGTTTGTTTCTATGAAAACTAGACTCAGAGAGGAATCTGTACATATATGGTACGACCCCTAATTATCTCTGGTTAATTTATAATGAATTTCCAAAGTCGGAGCAGGGAATCCAGAAACCGTTCTGGCCCTGTCCCACTATAATCTGATTATCTCTTAATATACTGCCCATATGATCTTTTCGTTACTTCCTCATGAAAGCAGACTCATCGAGCTTCGATTACATAATTTATTCATCAATTAATTCCACTTCTACTATTTTTAGTGATTTTTCAATCTCATGACACTGCTGCTGCCAGCATCTGTTACGAAAGTGACTAGGTCCATCTCATGCCTACCCTTGATCCAACTCAATCGAACATTCGTGCCATTTTCGCATGGCTTAAAGTTTACATGCCAAAATTCAAACACAACGTAATAGCTTATACATGCCAAAATGTTCTTCTAAGCCAACTAAGAAGAAAGTACCAAAACTTGCTATCCGGTGTGATGACTTCGATGACGGCCTGACCCCGCAAAAATAGATGAGTCCAAGCAACCTATAATGGGTGACAAGGAAACACCGAGTGAGTTTATAACTCAGTAAGTCATAAGCAATGCACTACCATCCATCAATAACATTATCACAAGAGGAAACAGAATGGAACGAGACAATTTACTCCATCCATACCGAACCATACCATAGTTCCTCCAACCTATCGATTCAATTTCATATCAATTCATGCATTCACAATCCATATACTCATCAATAGGACATTGAAGCATTTCCATAAATCAATTTATTTTCGTTACAATCAAACAACAAAACGGCCTTTCACCCATCCTACGATAAATTTTATGTACGTGACTTCAAGTATAGTTGTCACATAGGTTCAACTTACCGAGCTCAACACCAAGTATAAGCATAGCACATATTAGCCATGTACTCAAGACACTTACCCGATCCGCTGTCCGCGATCGACTCAATAGTGTCGCACACATAGTGTCCATAATGATTCACGAATGTATATTGAGCCCGCACACTCAGTGCTATATAATCAACTCGCACACTTAGTGCTACGTAATCAAATCGCACACTTAGTGCTACATAGTCAAACTCGCACACTTAGTGCCGCATGGTCAATTCGCACACTTAGTGCATCATATTCATTTCGCACACTTAGTGCAACATAGTCAAACCGCACACTTAGTGCTGTACAATTTAATCCCGCGCACTTAGCGCCAATCTCATGGTCATAAATGGTTATCCCGCACGTTTAGTGCCGAGATCAACAACTCAGTACATCTTACCTCTTTTCTTTCATTCAACAATTTCATCATCACATACGTACATGCATATATATATATGTATATTTATTCATTTCATTCAGCATCAATCCATAACATTATGACCATTGAAATAATACCAACTACATGCTTAATGACTTACCTCGTGTTGGGTAAGACGGTTCCAACTCGGCTACTCGATAACCTTTTCTTTGCCTTTGCTCGATTCACCTCCTTTAACTCCTTGAGCTAAATCAATAATTTAACTAGTTTAACCACCTTGCTAAATATTTACAATCCAATTTCACATGTATATGTATGTTAGTATATTCGGCTAATAACCTCATGCAACTACCAAAGCCGAATCAACTAAATATACTTATGAATATATATATATCATCATCGAAATCACCTAAGCTTAGACATCAATTTTTAATTCCAAGCAAGTTGCCGAATGCAACCTTACTAAATTTTCATGGATTCAAGTCATGGATTCAATATACCATTACCATGAAATCAACAACCAAAAATTCATAGACAATTTAGGAAAATCACATTACAAATCTCAAATTCAAACAAAGACCATGGCCGAAATGCACATATAACCACATAACAAAAATATTGAACCTTTGGTTGCCTAACTAGCTTAACATCCATCAAATTTTAAATCAAGAAACTCACCTCATCTATAATCAACCCTCAATACCCTAAAGCATCAAAAACGACATCAAAGAAATACAACCATCCATGGCCGAATGTCATCTTCTTAACTTTACAAAAAAAAACATTTGCCATGAGCTAGCTTCTATACTTGATGGCCACTCCAAATATACAAAGATTTTCAATGATAGAGCATTAACATACCTTAATCCACTTAAAGGACCACCTTGGCCGAATCTTGCTTCCTCTTCTTCCTCTAGTTAGAACAATTGCAAAAGAAAGAAAACATGAACACTCCTTCTTCCCTCCTTATTAAGCATTCAAACTCCCTCATTTTTCATGCCACAACATCAAACACTCCTCCTAGGCACAAGCAATGGCCGAATTCTTTCCAAATTTTTTTTCTCCCCTTCTTTTTCTTGGTTTTTCGGCTAGGAGATGGCAAGTATGACACCCATTTTTTTTTGTTCCCTTTTCTATTATTATCCCCATCATTTGTTCACCAAAAGAAAACATATTAAATTAGAATGAGTGGAGCATCATCACTCCTTGGCCGGCCACCATGAATTTTATGGGCAATTTGACATGCAAAGCCATGCTTCCTCACCCTATTATTAATTACTCCTTATAATTCATCTATCATCTTTTCTAACTTCGTCAACTAGGTCCTTTTTGAATTAATTCACAATCCTAATGCTAATATTAAGCATTTAATTTCTCATATATTCACTGTCACACAACAATTTATGCAATTAAAACACGAAAATAAATTTTTGGCTCGGTAATGTGGTCTCGAAACCACATTCCGACCAGGGTCTAATTTGGGTTGTCACACTTACACTGGCTTACATCTCAAGGCCGATGCATGTCCCAGACATGTCTTACATTGGCACACAAATAACCCGAATGTCATGGCATGAATATTCGAATTGTTTCTTAAGGTTCAAATGGGAATTCTACTATCTCAATATTCATCAAACATAATCATTTCCACAACTAAGCAATTCATGCTATATCAATTTAAACACATATAATAACAATGCAGTTGTACTATTTACATACAACTTACTCGTTTCAATGGAATATCATATTCCATCAAATCTCTAAGCATTCAATCAACACATAAATGTGATTTACATTTGACATCACTTTCTCATATACAATATCATCAACATAAAATTTAACACAATCATGGCAAGATAGATTTTCAAGTATAATAACAATGGCATAAATATCATGCTCATTTAATCACACGGGCTTACCTCAAATGTAATTTCGGCTAATTATTCTCTTTTTGTCTTTAATCACGCACTTTCTCGATTTAAGCCCAAATCTCGATTTTCTTGATCTAACATGATGAAATTCACTCATTTAATTACTAAATAAATTTTAACAATCAAAATTCATATTTTTGGAAAAATGACCATTTTGCCCCTAGACTTTCACAAAATGACTATTTTACCCTTAGGTCCGGAAATCGATTTTTATCGAATTTTCTTATTAGCCAAGTGTAAATGACCAATTATTACTCTTATGACAACCCCAAATTTCCACTATTTCACACAATTACAACCTATTTTATAACTTATACAAAATGACCATTTTAGGTGTTTTCCATAAAAATCCTTTCACAAAAGTTGTTTATTACACAATCAAGACTCATTTTCTTCCATAAAAATTTAGCAAACAACATAAATCCTTTCATGGAAAATCCCTAGACCATCAACCATTTCACAAAATAGTCCCCCATTAGCTAGTTCATGCTATAAGTGTCCTAAAAACACAAAAATCAACAAAAATGATCATCAAAATCACTTACTTGCAAGGGATGGAAGTTGCTGATATTTTGAGCTTTCAAAACCCCTATTTTTATGGTATTTTTGGTGGGGGAAGGAAGAAAGATGAAAAGATGACATTTTTTCTTTTTGTTTTATTTTAATGCCAAGAAAAGCTACCTAATACCCACAACTTTGACTTTTCAACCTTTTTTTGTCTCTTTGATCAGCCACTAACATATTTATGGTCTATTTACTCAATAAATACGCTAATTTAATGTTCTATAGCTATTTGACACCTTTAACTAGCAAAACAAAACTTTTTCCCTTTACGCGATTTAGTCCTTTTTCGCAATTAAGCATGAAATCGCTAAAATTATTTCACCAAAATTTTCATGCACTCATATGATCATGCTATAACACATAAAATATCATTAAAAATAATTTCTCCAGCCCCAAAATAGTGGTTCTGAAACCACTGTTTCGACTAGGCCCAAAATCGAGCTTTTACATTTTTATAAGGTCAATTGACACCATAACCCATTAAGTGATTCTACCACTAAATATTTTCATCCTACTATTTGAATCTAAATTTATGCGAGTTGAAGTGATTGATAGCAAGATAAATTTTTATTTTTATTTTTGGCTAATTATCGGATAAAATGCTATTTAATTTGGGATTTTCTTATCAGGAATGAAGTTGGTGTGCTGAATTCAAACTCTTACAAAAATGGGCTAAATTGGAACAAAAATAAAATATGAGGGCTTTATTGAAATATTGAAGATTCAAAAATGACAAGATAAAGATTGAAGGGTTGAAGATTTTTTCTAAAAGTGGCAGGATAAAAATTAAAGGATTTTTTATATTGTTACAACTGTGTAATTAGTTTAAGTTTAATCTGTAGTTTAATTTTGATTTTTAAATTTTGAATTATTTAGTGATAATATCTACAATTATTTAGTGATTATATTTAGGATTATTTAGTGATAATATTTAGGAAAAATATAGCTAAATTTTAGCACTAAAAGTGTGTATAAATACCTAGTGGCTATAGCCAATTGAACACACACTTTTGCCTTAGGCATTCAATAAAATTCCTTAATTTTCTTTCCTATCCTGTGTCACATTTCTATCTTCTGTTTCATTCTTTTTTTTTCTTTAAATTTCATTTTTTGGTTTAATTACCTTTCAAGGCCCTTTCCCTTTCCATCTTCTACAATTCCACAAAACCACTTTCAAAGCATGATTTTTTTCATGATTAAATATTCCATTTAAGCCTTAGCCCGGTTATCACTTTGATAAAGTAATCGTGAGATATGAATCCACACTAAATAATTTTCAATTCAGTATTCATTATCTCTCTGGTATATGAGATAGTACAAATTCGTTCCTCAAGTTTGATTCGATTTCAATTCAAAAAGCCCACATTAGGTTGGAATCGTTTGGCGTATAGTTGGGAAGTTGAGTCGGCGGTGCTATATTCAAAATCCCGCGAACAAATTGCGTGTTCAATAGGAAAAAGCTAGTTGGATTTCGTCAAGGGAGACAGTGATCGGATTTAAATGACTCACACGGTTAGGCCGTTGATTCTAGTTGGGCTTTTTAGATTGCAAGGCTGTTGAAGCCTTAAATTACGGGTACATGCCACGTGGTTGGAAATTTGACAAGGGTCGATTTGCAGGTGATACCGTGATTGACTACGAGAGGAAGAGTTGGTGATTTAAAGGATCCTCGATTGCTATAACCAGCTTATCAATTGGAAAGGAAAATCTATTTCAAGGATCGATTCAAGATTGGAGTACACCGAGGCTAAGGCTTTTATTGTCTTAAATTTATTTTTGCATTTTCAAATCTATTTTTATTTTATTTTATTTTTCGTATTTTATTATTTTATTATCTTAATCAATTTAAAACCATTTTTATTTTCTAGCATTGCAACACACTGGTCGTGGGTATGACTATTACCGCGACAAAGATTTTGGTCACAAGAAAAGGCGAATTAGACAACCAGTCCCTGTGGATTTGACCTTACTACTCTATATTTCAATTTGCTATTATTTTGTCATAGGAATTTATATTTGGTGGTTTTGACGCCAATCTAATTTGGTGCCATTGTAGGGGACTGGTGAAAATTTCTAATTTTTGTTTGTTTTCTTTATAACCAAGTCAGAATTAGAAACTCTAGCTTTTGAACTGAAAATACAAAAGTTGGCTTGAACACTTCGAAGAGAAGCTATTCGGCGCGGTAAAGAACCACAACCTGATTTTGAAGAAGGATCTTACACTGAATATATCTACTCATCCAAAGATTCAAACAAAATAGTAGATCAAACTATACGCCAACTTGCAGCTACACTAGATGAACAACAACCATTATGCATAACTTATCTGGTGGGTGAAACACAGTTCAAGTTAAAGTCGGGAATGATGCATTTATTGCCTACTTTTCGCGGTTTGAAAAATGAGAACCCTCATACTTATCTGAAATAGTTTCACATGGTTTGTCTGAGCATGAAACTAGAAGGAGTAACTAAAGATCAAATAAAACTACGAGCTTTTCCTTTTCATTAGCCGATTCTGCTAGAGAATGATTGTTTTATTTACTTTCGGGATCTATTAATACTTGGACTGATATGTCTCGATGTTTCTTGGTAGGTTTTTCCCAGTAGCTCGAACAGCCGAATTAAGGAGAAGTATAGTCGAAATACAACAAAAAGAAGCAGAATCACTCTACGAATATTGGGAGCGTACAAGAAGTGCGCAAGTTGCCCACAACATGGCTTGTGTGAAAAGTCGATCTTATAGTATTTCTATGAGGGGTTACTCTCAATGGAAATGAAGATGATTGATGCTGCTACTGGAGGGAATATTGTAAACATGACTCCTCAAAGAGCTAGGGAATTAATTTCGACCATGGCTGCAAATTCTCAACAATATCGACCACCTATGGAACCCACGAGAAGGGTTCATGACCTAAATACTCCTTCCATAGTAAATAAGATTGATGAACTTACTAATGTGGTTAAAAGTATGCTTGCAGAAAAATTGAACCCAACTCGACTATACGGGATTTGTGCTCAGCCTGATCATCCAACTGACTCGTGTTTGATTTTACTTGAAGACACAACTGTACAAGTAGATGTCGTTGGGAACTTCCCATGGCCACCTCAAAGGCGTTATGATCCATATTCAAACACGTACAATGCAGGGTGGAGGGATCACCTAAACTTAAGCTATAGGTCGAACCCTCAATATAATCAACCATATCAACCAAGACCACATCTTCCTCAACAGTATCAATCTCCAAAGTCATCTCTTGAAGCCATAGTAAAGAGGTTAGCTGTTATCACCAAAAAGTTCCAATAAAAGACTGAAACACATTTCCAAGAACTAGATCAGCAAATAAGTAAGCTAGCACTTACGGTTAGTCGCTTGGAGAACCAAGGAAAATTGTCATCTTAAATCGAGCCAAACCCACGTCAAAATGTAAGTGTTGTAACCGTAAAAGATGGAACAGAGTCAAAACTAGTGCCTAGCACGAGTCTTGACCACAACGTTGAACAGGAAGCCAAACCAGTAGCTCCCACTAAGCCGGTACCTCATAAATTATTTGTTGTACCTTCCCCATACCTTAAAGGTTCGTCCAAGTTAAAAAGGAACGAGAGGAAAAAAAATCCTTGAGACATTCCAAAAGGTAAAAATTAATATTCCTTTACTTGATGTAATTAAACAGGTTCCACGCTATGCAAATTTTTTGAAAAAATTGTGCACAGGTAAAAAGAAGCTCCATGAAAACAAATGGATGAATATGGGAGAAAACGTTTCTACAATGCTACAAAGGAAAATTTCACCTAAGTGTAAGGACCAAGGTATGTTTTCTATATCTTTCAAAATATGTAATATTGGCATAAAGAAAGCCACATGTGATTTGGGAGCTTCTATTAATGTAATGCCTTTATATATTTTTAAATTGCTAAACATGGGTCCTTTGAAAGAAACAGGGGTGATTATTCAATTGGCAGATAGGTCATGCATATATCTAGAAGGGGTGTTGGAAGATGTCTTCGTAAAGGTAAATGAACTAATTTTTCTTTCAGACTTTTACATCATCTATATAGAGGACGGCTACTTAAAAATACTTCTGATATTTTACTCGGAAGACCATTCCTAAGTACCGCACGTACAAAGATTGATGTTCGAAGTGGAACTCTCATTATGGAATTCAATAGTAAGGTGGTAAAATTTAATGTTTATGAGGCAATGGGCCAACCCAATACAATGTCGAATATTTCTAGTGTTGATATTATTGAACCACTAACGAAATTTCATTTTGAGTATGATGAAGAGGATGGGTTACAAACTATGCTTCGTAGGAATTTAAACCTCAATACAATAGATAAACCGTAGGAATTAATGACATTCAAAGAGTCAATTCATGAAACTGTCGTTTACATAGAGGCACCACAGTTTCTCAAAAGTCAAGGTAAAGAATTTGAATTGTCTCCTTTTCAAACTAAACTTTTGTCTGCTATTTCGCAAGCCCCAGAATTGGAACTCAAACCATTACCGGAACATTTAAAGATTCAGATAGAGGAAAAGGAAAACTCAAGCGGAGAAGCTCGAATACATTTCAATCCAGCGATGATGAAGGAATCTGGAAAATGCTTCAAGGTCAAAGGGCAAAGGTTAAAATCTTTCTATGAGAACTTTCAAGTGCGCGTAATGGAAGAATTAATTCTCGAAGAACAAACAAATAATACTCAGGTCGTTGAGCTAATGACGTTAAACAAAAGTGCTTTATTAGAGGCAACCCATATTTATCTTTATTTATTTAATTTAATTTTAAATTCTAGTTTAATTTGATAATTAAATAAAATTGTAACAGCTTAATTTTTAGTGGTGTCGGAAACAGTGATTCGAGGTCACTAAACCTGACGAGTAAGTTTGAAAATTTAATAAATTAATATTTATGAGTCAAGTGTGATTTTAGAAATATTTTTGAATTAGTGAATTTTGAGATTTAAAAGAATTTATTAGGTAAATTGGGTAGAAAATGAGGAAACGAGACCTCGATTTCATAAATTGAGCCATAAATATTTTTATAAATATTTACAGAGTGCTAGTGAATTAGTATTAAAGTTTCGTTAGAAAATTTTAACGTTTTGATAGTCAATCAATTAAAAAGGATTAAAGTGAAAAAGGTGCAAAACTTGCTAATTAAAGAAATGGGGATTAAATAGCTTAAGAAGTAATTAAGGGAGAACCAAATGGGAAATTAGACATATGGGTAATAGGTTGGACGGTGTTTATGAAGAGGAAAACAACAAAACTAGTGTGAATAAGGAGCAAAATTGGAAAAGAAATAAGATTTAATAGATAAAATTGGACTAAAATGAATTTCTAGACATTTCTTCATTTTTATTCAGCCAAAAACACCGTTAACAAGTCTCTCTAAGTTGTTTTTTCATATTCTTGCTACAAGTAAGTTCAATTCTTGTTTCTTTCTTGTAATTTTTGTGATTTTGATACTTTTATAACTAGGTCCAACTATTGAATTCATTAGTTTTTTATTCTATGGAAAATTTTGAAAGTTACCATAAAGGAATGCTGGATATTTATGATGAATTAACACGGATTTGAAGCTCAATTTTATTATATGATGATTTTATTAAGTGATTTTGATAGAAATTGGTTTTAGGACCTAATTGTAAAAAAGTTAAGAATTAGGGTTTGGTGCTGAAATTCTGAATATCAGAGGCTTTGGGGTAGCTTAAAATGATTAGATAAAGTGTTAATTGAGAAAAAGTAGCTCAATTGATGAGTTAATTGAACAAGGACTAAATTGTAAAAACTGTAACATTTGGGGTAAACGTGTAATTTTAAAATTTGAAGGGTATTAATTGTGAAGTGAATTAGAATTGAATTAGATACTAATGAATGAATAATTTTACATTATAGATCAAGAACCCGAAGATAAACGTGGAAAAGAGAAATTAATTAACATAATAGTTCCAGAATTTCTACTACTACAAATTACCCAGGTAAGTTCATATGGTTGATTTTTTATGATTAATTGTTAATATAGAAATAATATAATGTATAATTTCACATTTTTTTATTGAAATATGATTATTGTAATAATATATGAAGATCAAATTGAATGTTCAAATTAAGTGGAACACAGGATTGAGTACGATCATTCCATCTTACAAGATAAATTGACGAACAAGACCATGGTTGGACCATGGCAAAGTGTTAAATGTAAGACCATAACTGGGCTATGGCATTTTAGTGAAAAGACCATAACTAGGTTATGGCATCGTGAATGTAAGACCATAGTTGGACCATGGCAATATATGTCTAAGAGTAAGACCATAGCTGGGCTATGACATCCTGATGATAAGAACATAACTGGGTTATGGCACTACGAGTGTAAGACCATGGCAAGGCCATGGCAATATACGTGTAAGACCATAGTTGGACTATGACATTAAGAAAACGATGTACTCAAATTCGTAAGACGTTCACTAATTTGATAAGTATTGGTAAGTGTCATATGGACTTATTCTGGAAGAAAATAAGAAGTTTTTAATATTGAGCTCAATTAAGTGAATTTATTAATTGAAGTTGTGATTGGCAGGCAATCTTAGTGAAATGCCTTGTTTAATGTTTTATTATAGTTTGTTCAGTAAGATTTATTTTTAAAGCCTATGAACTTACTAAGCTTCTATAAGCTTACTCTTGTGTGTTAAATGTTCTTTCTATATTGACGTGAGTTTGGAGGATCGGATCAACACATCAAACCACACTATCCAGATTTCTCCGATAGAGTTTGTAATACAACATATGGTTTATATGACATGTATAGGATTAGTTTAGAAAAGAATTAAACTTAAAATATGGTTGTGAATGATATATATATAAGTTTGTATGCATGTGTTTAATGGTAGTTTTTAGTAATTAATGAATGAAATTATTATGGTAAGTTTATGCAAATAAGTTTTGTGATGACTTAATAAGTTTAAAACATGATTTTTGGCTTGTATTGGTTACTTGGTTGGATTATATTGGTATATGAAAGTATTGTGTGCAGATTGATAATAAAAAGGGTGAGAAAAGTGACCTTAAAATGGCCTATTTTCGTCCATACAGGTAGAGACAGGGGCATGTGTCTTAGCCGTGTGTGACACACGGCCATGTACATGAGCGTGTAGTCTGACCATGTGTCTCCTGCATCTTAAAATTGAGAAACATAATGCTCAGAATTGAGCATACGGGCAGAGACATGGGCGTGTGTCTTGTCATGTGAGGTACACGGTCTAACACATGGGCGTATAACTTGGCCGTGTAAAACCTGTACCTAATTTTCGAAAAAATAAATTGACGACACGGCTTAGCACACGGGCGTGTGGCTGGCCGTGTAACCTAAGTCAGAGAGTCACACAAGGTAAGACACGGCATGAAGCACAGGCATGTCAAAAGGGTCACACGGGCGTGTCCTTTGACCACACGGGCGTTTGTGCCCTACACTAAGGAAAAAATTTAGAATTTTGCAAAAAATTCTCTGAATGTTCGATTTAGTCTTGACTTGTTTCTAATCCTTAAATTGGGTTTCGAGGGCCCATTCAAGGGAAGATATAATTAGTTTTCGACTATGAATAATAAATGACAAGAATTATGTGTAATTACTCTATAAACTCCAGTAATACTCTGTAACCCTATTCCGGCAATAAATACGAGTTAGGAATGTTATAAAAATATTGTTTAATACATTTTTTCGCATTATATTTCAAGTACATGAACCGCTCGAAGCAATAAAGTCTTTCGACGAAGACACGATCTGGCTACTAGAAAACAAGAGGAGCAAACACCTTCTACTGTAGATGAACGACTTCATCGCATTGAAGCTGGCCTTGAAACAATGGAAGCCAGCATCTCAAGCATCCTCAACATGCTACAAAGTGATCCCTTCCACCGTCCTCCGACCTATTGAATATACACATGGAGTACACTTAACCCTTCTATTTATTATTATTTTAATTTGCACATTGAAGACAATATGGGCTAAATAGAGGGTTCATAGGATCATGCCATACATTATTCTTTACATGTGTTTTGCTAAGAATAATTTCTTAATTCGTTTCAAAAATAAAACTCTAATTCTTATGTTTAGTTTATTTAAATAAGTGAGTGAATCATGAATAACTATTGCTTGCTTGTAGAATTGAAAATGTTATGTCTTAGTCAATATTTCATGAAAATTGTTGATTTTTTTAAACTTGCCTAATGAAAGTACTCGTTTTAAATAAATTTGCTAATAGCTTGGTTAAGAGTGAAGATTCAAAAATGTGACCAAGTTGAGTAACCGGGATGAGGTGCTTAGGTTGTCATCTCATTTCGCGTCAAAAGGTGTGGTGATGAGCCCAAGCTTGTAACACTTCGCTAACTAAGCTGCCTTGAGAAAGGAGAAATAAATCGTTTAGGGACATGTGAAATTGAGTAACCGGGATGAGGTGCTTGGGTTGTCATCTCATTTCACGTCAAAAGGTTTGATTATGTCCCAAATTCATTAAAAATAAATAAAGAGAACGTGTCGGGTTGAGTAACCAGGGTGAGATACTTGGTTATCATCTCATTTTGCATCAAAAGACTTGACTACGTTTGAAAAAATAAAAATAAAAATAAAAATTAAACAAAAAAATAATAATATATATAAATATAAATAAAAGTATATATTGGGTATGATTGTTTCGCATGTTTGATTAAGCTTAAATTTAGTGAAATAGTTCAATTTGACATACTATTCGAGATTTTATAAAATGCTTATTGATTGAGTTTAGCAGTTGTTTATTTTTTATTCACCTAATTGTTTGCAGTATGCTTGACTAGGAAAGGGGGTTTTGATTTTGAAAAGGATTGACGAATTGTTTTTGGTAGATATCATGCTTGAGGACAAGCATCGGCTAAGTAGGGGGAACGTAATAGCAAAATAAAGTTTTATTTTTATTTTTGGCTAATTATCAGATAAAATGCTATTTAATTTCGAATTTTCTTATAGGAATGAAGTTGGTGTGCTGAATTCGAACTCTTACAAAAATGGGTTAAATTGAAACAAAAAGCAAATATAATAGCCTGATTGAAAGGTTAAAATTCAAAGATGATTGGATAAAGATTGAAGGGTTAAAGATTTTTTTCTAAAAGTGGCTAGATAAAGATTGAATTATTTTTTATATTGTTATAACTCTGTAATTAATTTAAATTTAATCTTTAGTTTAAATATGATTTTTAAATTTTAAATTATTTAGTGATAATATTTAAAAAAATATCTAACTAAATTTTAGCACTAAAATTATGTATAAATACGTAGTGGTTTCAGCTAATTAAACACACACTTTTGCTTTTCACATTCAATAAAATTCCTTATTTTTCTTTCCCATCCTGTGTCACTTTTCTATACTGCTGTTTCATTTTTCTTTTCTTGAACTTTCATTTTTTTGGTTTAATTCTAAAGGCCATTTCCCTTTCCATCTTCCACAAAACTATTTTTTTTATGATTAACTAAATTCTTTTTAGTCTTAGCCCGATTATCACTTCGACAAAGTAATCGTAAGATGAGTTGGGTTTTTCAGATCGCAAGGCTGTCGAAGTCTTAAATTACGAGTACGTGCCACGTGGTTGAAAATTTGATAAGGGTCGATTTGCATGTGATACCGAGATTGACTACTAGAGGAAGAGTTGACGATTTGAGGGATCCTCAATTGCTATAATCAGCTTATCAATTGGAAAAGAAAATCTATTTTAAGTTTCGATTTAAGATTGGAGTATAAGGCTAAGCTTAAAAAATATTTTATTTATCCATTTATTTTATTTTCTTAAATTTACTTTTCTATTTTCGAATATGTTTTTATTTCATTTTTTGTATTTTTTATTTTATTATCTTAATCAATTAAAAGCCACCTTCTTTATTTTCCAATATTGCAAGGCACTAGTCGTTGGCACGGCTGTTATTGCGACAATAATTCTGGTCACGAAAAAAGGTAAAATTAGACAATTAACCTCTGTAGATTCGACTCTACTATTTTATTATATTTTAATTTATTATTATTTTATCGTAAAAATTTATATTTGATGGTTTTGATACCCATAAGTGATATTATAGAATTTGAGATTTGAATTGTTGGGAGAAAGAAATCACAATTTTTAACATAGAAATACCTGACCATAATTTTAAAAATTAAGGCATTATTTAACATAATGCTAGGCCATGAAGTGAAGTCAAGAATACCAAACATGCCATATACGTAGTTTTTATAAATAGAGGCAAGCATATATTTGAATCCAATATTCTGCAATTATGAGTTCAAATTACAAAGAAATTGAATTCAGTGTGAAGATCATCAAGTTTCCTGGCACCCTGCAGAAGCGGAAACAAGCATTTCAACCGCAACTTTTTCCACATCACGACGAACTCCGATGTCGGAAACCAAGCGGCTAAAACAATACATCCCGTAACCAACAGCAGCCAGGCCACTAAAGCTAGTCGTTAAATATCTCAACGGTGAAGAAACAATGGCGCTAGCACCCGCCAATAATGACGTCGCTTGCCCACTCCGACCAACGCTGATCCTTGTGATTACCAGCAACCCGGTTTTACAATAAATCGCGAAGTCTTCACAATTGTTTTTGAATAGATGGTAGACGCCAAAACCGTTATGGAGTAGGAAGGAAGCACGATCAAGAACTTCGGATGTGGGATCTGAAGCGGCAATGGTGCAGGTCCCTCCCCTGGGTTTCGCCAGAAACAAAGCCGGTGAAACGGCGTATTGGAATAGGTATAACTCACCGTCGGCTAGGAAGCAATCTAAGCAGGAAGAAATGACGCTGCAGCGACCCGATTGATCGCCGCATGCGGCGCAATTAGAAGCCTCTGAAGATAATGAACTGAAAATTACACGATCTAAGACGGTTCCGGTGCCGATCTCTCGACCACCTTGTGATTGGGTGAAATGGATCACCTTTCCCTCGCCTATGTATATCCCTGATTTCATTAACATTGAAAAATTCATCAAATCATTGATCGATGAAAAAATAAATGAAGAGTGGGAAAAAAGAAGAAATGGAACCGTGATGCGCATAGATGTAGGCGTATCTCCAGGAGTAAATGTGATCGCCAGGCTTCAAGTCTTCTCTGCAAATTCTGTTTGACAAAACTCCCATTTTCATCTCTCCATTCCATATACTCTTTTTTCCCCGTTAATAATATTAAACTTACTATGAAAGTTTCCTGATCCCATCGTTACCCCTTTCCTCATCTTACCTCTTTTGCTTAGACACTAAGCAACCCAACCCCCATTCATCTTCATCCACGTGGCTCTATTAATTGCTTTTTTAATGAATAAATTCGTATTAAATCTAAATAATCAAAATACAATTATTTTTCGAGATAAATATCTAAATTATACATGAATTTTGCTATAATTTGTAATATTATACATAAACTTTAGTTTGATGCATTTGTATGCATTAAGTTTCAATTTTGATTTAATTTCTATGTTCGAGTTATTTGAAAACGAAAATTTAACTCGATTTGAACTTAAAATTCAAAAAAATATTCGAGTTGACTCAATTAACTCAATTAACTTGAATTTTTTTTATTTTTTTAATCGAATCGAATTTTGTTGACCCCTACCAATTCACGAGTAAAATTCCTACTCAGAAAACAACTTGGGCTAGTTATTTTACTGTTTTAACTTGAATAATTCTAAGTGTTTTTTTTTCAATTTTTTAAATATTGATGTAATTTTGATTAAATATTCAATTTTTAACGAAAAATTAATATATTTAAATTTGAATAATCAAATTTTGTACCAAAATTTTAACAAATAAATATGATATATTTAAATTAAATAATAATTTATAAAATATCAAAGCATAATGGTAGTATAAGTTTTATGTTAAAAACGTTAAGAATTTGAATAAGGAAATAATTTTATTTTATAAATTCAAAAATATAAAATATGTTTTAAGGCTTAATATAAACATGCAATTAAAATGTGTATGTTAGAAATTGGAAATAACTAAGTGCAGACTTTGCAAACATTGTGAAATTAGAAGACCAAATGAAAAAAGAAAAAAACAGAGAGGCCTTACTTAAGGAATTAGTCCATATCTTTTATTACCATAAGAACCCCATTTTCTTTCCTCATTCTCACTACAGGAAATTTGTTTCCTTTTAAGCCAACTTTTTTTCCTTTTATTCTATTTTATTTTTTTAACAATTAATAAATTGATGATAATTATTTATAGAAAATATAATTTAATATAAATATAGTATATTATATTATATTTTAAAATGAAATATTATAAAATTTTATATATGAAATATAAAATTACTTATTATATAATTTTTTGGTTAATGAAACATAATAAAATAACTATAAAGTTTGACTTATTTATTATTACAAATTTCATTTAATAAAAGTATTTTAAAAAATTAGAATTCTTGTTTATAAACATGATGAGTTTTTTATCAAATAAATTAATCAATTTTAGTAAAATTAAAAACTCGTAATAGATTATGGATAATGGATAGAGATCATAGATATTAGTCACTTAGTTAACAATAAATAAGTAATTTTAAAAAAAAACTAAATTTTTAAATAATAAAATGTAAGTGATTGTTTTATTATTTAATTAAAATTTTAAATAATTTCATTAAATAAGTTGTTTGATAAACTGAAAAAATAAATATTGAAAAAAATTAAATATTGAAAAGTTAAGTAGTGAATTTAAATTATAAAAGTGTATGATATATTACTTCAAAATAATTATTGAATATAATTAGATTGTTTGATAAATATATTTTAAATTATAAAATATATTTTATATTTTATACTTAATTTTTAAACATTTACTTTATTCTAAATAAGAATCAAAATTTAAACAGAAAATTTTTATAAAATAATATAATATTAAAAAATATAAAATTAAATTAAATTGATTAAAAATATTATCTATAAAGTGATAAATAAATTTTATATATTTATTATTTTTCACATTTTTTATAAAAAATTCTATTAAATTGCTCTATTTTAGATTATTAAATGTGTAAAAAATTAAATCTAATATTTTCAATGGTTTAATTTTTTTAATTGTCTATCAAACAAACCGATGTTTAATTTAATTATTTTTTATACAATTTAATTAATATTTTTATTGCGGAAGGATCAACTCCTTTAGGAGAAATCTTTAAAGTGTTGTCATTGTCCCCAAAAAAGGTTTTATCCCCTCATTCCCAGAGAGTAGTGTACAGTTCATGGAGGAGGATGCCTTAATTGTACGTGAATGTATGATTTTTCACTAAGAGGCGACGTGAACATCTCGCACTTGATAGGATTCAAACTCCTAAGCTATTGAATATAGGTCAATTGTTGGGGTATATGATACCACTCCAAGGAAATAATAATTTTTATTATTGAGAGATTAGATCAACGTTTTCGAAGACAACATTTTAAAAACTTAAAAAAAAAAAACCAATCTCCCACGATCAATTTAATTAATACAACTATCAACTATCTCTACTTTGTTCTTTTCACTATGTTAATATAATTTTTTAACAAAAATAATCCTAATTTTTTCCATAAGAAACTAAATTAAAAAATACAAAATTATATTAAAATAGAAAAATTATATTACAAAAATATAAAAAAGATAAAATAGAACAACTATACGCAGAAAGGGGCGTGGTGTTTGGGGAATTGAGGCCATAAATCGTTGAGAGCTACAGTAAAAAAAGTAGTTTGTTTGAAGCTTGAAGCAGTCTTTTAGAATTTAGATAAATTTTTTATACCTTTTATATTTTTATTTTGGCCTTGTATTTATTACATGCCAAATCAATAATTTTCACTTAATTATATAAAATATGGAAAAAAATATTACACCTAAAAATTTGCACACCCGTTAGCAGATAATTAAAAAAATAATAAAAAATCTTTTCTAGATTATTTTTATAATAAAAGGTATTTTTTACTTTTTTTTAAATTAGTTTTTTATCTTATTTATTATTAAATTAATAAAAATACATTTAAAAAAAAAGTATGAAGGAAGCGTTAAAACTCTCCCAAAGAGCGCGTGCATTAACCCAAAGGGTGCGTTGCATTTCCTTATAGTTAACGTCCCAAAATCCTCTCGTTTGCTTGCGTCCATGCAAAAAACTCTTCTTATTTTCTTCTGAAAAAAAAACCCCCAAAACTCTGTCATTAATCACTCTCTAAATAACAGAAAAGAGGAATAAAGTGAATATTTTCGGTTTTTAGTACTGGGGATTACCAATTAATATCAATGGCGGTTCCATCGGCTGCAACGGTGACGGCTTCGCCGGTCTCATTGTACGTTGGGGACTTGCACCCTGACGTCTCTGACGCTAATCTGATCGAAACTTTCTCTGAGTTCAAGAGCTTGGCCTCTGTTCATGTTTGTAGGGATTCTTCTACCGGGAGATCTCTCTGTTATGGCTATGTCAACTTCATCTCTCCTCAGGATGGTATACCAGATTTCTTATTATCTTTTTCTTTTGGTTTGCGATATTGGGATATATTTAGGGTTTGGGAATTTGGCTTTTGCTTACGTTTGGTCTTCAAGTATTTGCTGTTGGATCGATTTTGTTTGAAAGACCTCTATTGAGATCCATGATTAATGGTACTAGACATCTTATTGTTGGTATTAGAATTAGTTTTTATTTTTATTGATTGATTTTGTTAAACCGTGAGTTGATTTCTTAGAACCATTATTCTCCCTTCATTACTTTTGGCTATATTAGCGTAGGGATGAGTGTCAGATACAGTCCGATAAAAGTATAACAATTTTATCGAAGTTTTTCTATGTATTTAGAGAATGTATCTGATGCCCCATATCTGAATATGTTTGGACAAAAATGCTTCACAGAAAATGAAAATCGAAGAGTCCGATTAACAGATAGACTTTCTGATCTTTAAACTTGTTTGGTTGTACGTTAATTTCTTGGTTGAAGTTTTTTCTATAAGATTCATCTCTAAATGTTCTTTGTTTACTTCTTCTTGATTTGGCTAGCACATCATGCTATTGAGGCAAAGAATCATACCTTGCTGAATGGGAAAATGATAAGGGTGATGTGGTCACTTCGAGATCCTGATGCAAGAAAAAATGGAGTTGGAAATGTGTTTGTTAAGGTTCAGATCTTCCCATTCCTTTTTAACAGATATCTTACTCGAAGATTGAGCAAATATTATATAACTTTCATCTTTGTTTTTATTCTTTTCCCTTGAAATGAATTTGGTCTATTTGTTCATATCAGAATCTCAGTGATTCAATTGATAATGTGGGACTGCAAGAGTTATTCCGCAAGTTTGGGAATGTAATATCTTGCAAAGTTGCAACGTTTGAGGATGGAAAGAGTAAAGGTTATGGCTTTGTTCAGTTTGAGTCAGAGGAATCTGCAAGTGCTGCTATTGAGAAGCTTAATGACACCATTTTTGGGGATAAGCAGATGTATGAAAATTCTTGAAAGAGCCTTCATGTTTAATTTTCTCTGGAATTTAGTCATTTCAAAATTATAATTTTATTCTTCGTTGGCTCAGATATGTTGGGAAATTTATGAAAAAAAGTGATCGGGTTTTGCCAAGTCCTGATGTCAAATATACAAATTTGTACATTAAGGATTTGGATCCAGAAATCACAGAAGAGACTTTGCAAGAGAAGTTTTCCGAGTTCGGAAAAATCGCTAGCCTGGTTGTAGCAAAGGATGAAAATGGAGCCTCTAGAGGTTTTGGGTTTGTGAACTTTGAAAATCCAGATGATGCTAAGAAGGCAATGGAAGTGATGAATGGATCGCAACTAGGTTGGTTTTTCTAACCAATTTTTAAGCCTTAATTGCTTCGAATAACAGACTGATACACTTATTTTGATCTCTGGTAACATTTGCATTGATTAGGCTCAAAGGTTATATATGTAGCAAGGGCACAGAAGAAAGCAGAACGGGAGCAAATATTGCGTCAACAATTCGAGGAAAGACGAAAAGAGCAGATCATGAAATATAAAGTATGCCTGATCTCATTTCTCGAACCGATACGTAATTCATGATAGTGAGTTTATAACTCTTTATGCCTGCCTTATTCGTTTCTGAATTTCAGGCTTCGAATGTTTATGTGAAGAATATTGATGATGAAGTCACCGATGAAGAACTGAGAGACCATTTTAGTCAGTGTGGAACAATCACTTCTTCAAAACTTATGCGAGATAATAAAGGATTATGCAAGGGGTTCGGATTTGTTTGTTTTTCTTCTCCCGAGGAGGCTGCCAAAGCTGTAAGCACATTTCATGGTATGTTAATTTTTCACTAGCAATGTTGGATCTTAATCTGTTGAAAGTAGGTATTAGGTATTCTTGTCAAAGTTGTCGATTATCTCATTGTTGCATATTTTTTTACAGGCTACATGTTTCACAACAAGCCATTGTATGTTGCTATCGCTCAAAGGAAGGAGGATAGACAAGCACACTTACAACTTCAGTATGCGCAGCGTATGGCCGGACTAGCAGGGCCTTCAACAGCTATTTTCCCTGGAGGATATCATCCACTTTACTACACAGCTCCAACCGGCGTCGTTCCACAAGTACCTCCACGGCCAGGAATGATGTACCAACCTTTAGGTTTGAGGCCAGGATGGAGGGCTAACGGCTTTGTACCGCCAACCAGACCAGCCTTTCAACCATCATCGTTGCCCATGGTATTTATTTATCCTCCTTTTAGCAAGCATATTAATGAGTAGATTAGTGGTTCAATCTACTATTTTACTTTATTTTGTAATCATAGGTTCCTAGGAATCCAAGGCAAACTAGACAAAACCGGGGTCGTATGAACGGGCATGCTCTTCCACAGGGTGGTTCTCACTCTGTCACATATATACCCCAACTGCAACAACCAACTCAGACAATCATTCCTTCAAAGGATCAAAGTAACTTACAGGTTGTTTTGCTCTCCCTTTTTCCTTGTTCATTGTTATACATAATGAAGCTGTATTTCAAATATCTGAGCTACATTTTGCAGCGGGGTGGGCAAGCTAAATATGTACCAAATGGTCGTGCACGAGAGGTGAACAAAGGATCTAGAGTCCCACCAGCGGCTTCCAATTCTGTTGCAGCTGTATCACAAGGATCTGAGATGCTGAGTAGCATGCTTGCTGCAGCTTCCCCCGAGCAGCAAAAAACGATACTCGGCGAACGACTGTACCCCCTTGTTCAGAAACACCATGTAAAAATTAATTCCCATAGAATTTTATTATTATTATTTATGTTTCAATATCTCAATGGCATTGTTGTTGTCTGCAGCCTGATCTGGTTCCGAAAATCACAGGGATGCTGTTAGAGATGGACAATGCAGAACTGCTGCTGCTATTAGAGTCACCAGAATCTCTGGCTGCCAAAGTGGAGGAAGCTGTGGAGGTTCTGAAGCTGTCAAATGCAAAAGTATCTGGACAAGATGTTCTTCATCCCAGTTTCCTGTCTGCTGAAGTTGCTGTCAACTGAAATCCCCAACACAATTGGGCATTGGAAATAAAGAAGCGTGGATCTTTTTGGTTTTTGGGAATTTTCTTATTTCAGTTTAGTTTTCTTTGTAGGATGATGTTTTTGGTTGCTACTTTGAACAGTCTTATTTTTTTCCTTATACCATTTAAGATATAAGTATTTTGGTTATCTTACCATTTTGGTTATCTTACCAAATGGAGGAGTTATAAAAAGATATCAACTGAGTTCGTTTCTAATCCTCCCAACAATGTCGTTTTCAAGGTTCAAACATAATTCCTATTTTTGATAATACAATGTACCTTACTATTACATCCAATCATTGATAGGTTAAATAATAGTTTAATTACTTAATAGTAACTAAATTATAAACTTGTAAAACTATAGCAATTAATCTTTAAAAAGTTAATTTAAGGTTTTAGCGGCATTTTTAGTGGCGTTTGGATGAAAAACGCCGCAAATATTATATATTAGCGGCGCTAACGAAAAAACACCGCAATAGGTAAAGCAGTAGCTGCGTTTATGAGAAAAACACCACAAAAGGTCAAGCAATAGCGGCGTTTATGAGAAAAACACCGCAAAAGGTAAGCAACAGCGGCGTTTTTGAGCAAAGTATCATTTTGTTTTAAACGAAACGGCGCTGTTTTGCTCTGCTTAGTTTTATCCCTAAATCATATCCCTAAAATCCCTTTTTTTCCCCTAAAAATTTTCCCCAAATCCTTTAATTTTTTCTCCAAATCAAAATCCCCAAATCCCTTGGATCTTCCCCGACAATTTGTTGCATCGTCGTCGACTGTCCCTTCTGCTGCATCGTCGTCGACACTCCTCTGCCACATCGCCATGTAAGTTTTTTCTGTTTGTTTCTCGAGAAAATAAAAAAAAGTTGAGCATTTTCGTCTGTTCTTTGCTTTTTTTTATTGTATATATAAGATTGCAGATTTGTTTACTTGACTGAAATCAACTAGAAAATAATGTAAAATCCCGAATTAGGGCCTAATCGGAATAGTGGTTTTGTGACCACAAATCCGAGATAGAAATAATGATCTTATAATTATTTTGAGGTCTCTGATATGATTGCATGATTGTGTGAAAATTTCATGAAGAAATTCTATGCATAAAGTGCTTAATTTGAAGTTAGGGACTAAATTGAATAAGTTGCAAAACTTGCATTCTAGAAGTTTCTAGTATGAAATTGCTTTGAAATATTAATTAGGAGGTCTTAAATAGTAATTTGACGAATTTCTAAGTTTATGGACAAAAATTGGACATGGATGGAATTTTTGGAAAGTTTAGTAAAAAGGGCATTTTAGTCATTTAGGGGTAAAATGAATTAAAATACAAAATTAAAAGCCAATTTTGTTCATCTTCTTCACCATGGACGTGTATACCAAGGGAGAATCCATGGCTAGGGTTTCCAAGCTTCCAAGCTCGATTTTAAGTCCGTTCTAGCCTCGTTTTTAATGATTTTTACGTTTTTAGAGTCCCGATAACTTGATTTAGCTTATGCTAGCAATAATTCAACCTAGGGTTCATAATTGGAAAATTACCCATAGGTGAAATTTGTGTATTTTGGTGTTTTATGATAGAATATGAGGTTTTAAATTATGTTAGACAACTTGTGCTACTCGGTTTTAAGTGAAAACGAGTAAAAGGGCTTAATCGGTAAAAATACCTAATAGTCATAAGTACATGTTAGAGTGAGAATTTGATGTTGCCATAGAAGGGAAAAATGATCAGCATGTCATAAAACATAAGAAAATAGGATAAAGTTTAATTTTCGAACCTTGGGGAAAAAGTGAAAATATGCAAAAGTTTAGGGGTCAGAATGAAAATTTGTAAAAATATGATTTTTGGACCCGTATGAATAGTGTGACTAATTATTAGGCTAAATGTGATATTATAGATGAAGGAAATCGAGATTCGGGCTTAAATCGGGAAAATACAAGGTTATGGACTAAAATGGTAAATTGCCATTTCTGGATCGAGGTAAGTTCGTATGATAATAATAATGCAATGTTATGTTTGAATTATATTTCTTACTATTATTGCATATATTGTATGATTTAATATATTGGAAAAGTTGATGGAATGGTGTTTATGATGTGGAAATATGACATGAAAGAATGTTACATGAAATGCAAGAAAATTATGATACATGACAAGTGATATATGAAATATGTGATATATGTAATGTAAATTCTTAAAAGCTGATTTGATATTTGAGTTGTGTCTTATTATACTATGCATGGACAATTGGTACTATGGATAGTAAGATCGACACTTCGAGTAAGTTCATACATAAATAATCTATCGATTCTTTTTATGTTATTATATTTTGATATCATATGAAATATGACTGCTTATCAAATGGTTATTTGATGTAAGTTATGAATTTAAATTGATTACGGACAATTTAGTAAAATGTTGAAAAGTGAGAAATTTCCCGGTTGAACCTTCGGAATAGAAACGATACAAATGAACTATTGTGAGGTCACGTGTGTAGTACTAAGTGCAGGCTACTACGAGTACCGGATAATTGGTCGCATGTGTGGTACTAAGTGCAGGCTACTATGCGTGTAACACCCCGAACCCGAGACCGTCACCGGAGTCGAACACGAGGTATTAACAGACTTTTAAAAATTTTCCAGACACTGCCAATCTGCGTAATAGTCGCTTTAAAAATCATATCTTGAGTTTCACAACTCGAAAATCAGTTTTGTGATTTTTCCCTGAAACTAGACTCACATGCCCATCTACATATTTTTTTCTAGAATTTTTGGTCGGGCCAATTAGTACAGTTTATTAGTCAAAGTCTCCCATGTTATAGGGATTGACTACCCTGACCTTTGCGCATTACGACTTGGATATCTCCTTGTACAGGGCTCCAATACTGATGCCGTTTGTTTCTATAGAAACTAGACTCAGAGAGGAATCTATACATATATGGTATGACTCCTAATTATCTCTGGTTAATTTAAGGTAAATTTTCAAAGTCGAAACAGGAGATCCAGAAACCATTCTGGCCCTGTTTCACGAGAACTTTAATATCTCTTAATATACTGTTCATATGATTGTTTCGTTACTTTCATATGAAAATAGATTCATCAAGGTTCGATTACATAATTTATTCACTATTTAATTCCATTCCTACAAATTTTTGTGATTTTTCAAATCCACACCACTGCTGCTGTCAGCATCTGTTTTCAAGGTAAACTTTACCTATTTCGTGGTTACCATGGACCAACTAGGGTTTTGTCATACATAGGTCCACATATGATCATATTTAGCCATTCCAATGGCTGATCATTTGACCAACACTTCCATTCCAAACCATAGTCACATCGTGAAACCATATATACATACATAAACACAAATGGTCTAATGCCATACTCCACTTCTACGAGCCATTTTCGCATGGCTTTACACACATACATCCCAAAAAGTACTTAAACAACAGGGGGTAGTCCTATACATGCCATATCCAGAGTTCAACTAAAAGAGTACCAAAAGAGCTTTGATAGTGTGGATGACTTCGACTTCGCTGATCCCGAATCCGATAGCTAACGAACAAAATCTATAAAACAGAGAGCCAAAGCAACCGGGTAAGCATTTTAAGCTTAGTAAGTTTCAAGTAATGAAATCGGCTTTGACTAAAGTATTACATTCACATAGCTAACTAAGTCACTTTATTAACACACATTCTCATAATCATACTTACTTCACACTTCATCAACATATATATACACAAGGTATCAACCTTTCTAAAAGCCGAAAATTCATTAGTCGATTTCACGAAGACTATTTAAAACTAATCGACTTTTCTGAAGCACATGCAAACATACCTTATCGTTCGGTTTAGTCGAGCGTATTAATAGAATTTATTACAGCACCAAGCGCTCACATTCAAACCCAAGTCTCTTCGGTATTTAACCGGATATAGCCGCAAACACATTTGCCTTCGGGTCTTAACCCGGACATATCAACTTGCATAATTGCCTTCGGGTCTTAGCCCGGATATATCAACTTGCATAATTGCCTTCGGGTCATAGCCCGGACATATCAACTCGCGTAATTGCCTTCGGGTCATAGCCCGGATATATCAACTCGCGTAATTGCCTTCGGGTCTTAGCCCGGATATATTCCAATGCTCATGCACACATATATCAATAATCATAACACATCCATATCATTTCTTCGTTACTAAGGCTCAAACACAAAACATTTATTAAACCTTTCAAATTTCGGCTCAATAGCCACACACAAAGAGCATGATTTCAATTGGCTTTATAACATAGTCTCTAAGCACATTCGACTATCCGTCATAGTATGACTAATCATTTCAATATAATTCAAGTAGGGTCATTACTCGAAGACTTACCTCAGATGTCGTCGAACGACTTCAATGGCTATTCAATTACTTTTTCCTTCCCTTTATCGGATCTAGTTCCCCTTTGCTCTTGAGCTTAAGTTCAACAAAATTTAAAATAGTCATTAATCGACTATTCAAGTATTACTTTCAGAATAATATATATATTGATCCGACTTTCACACACATAGATTATAGTAAGCTTTATAATAATCAATAAATAATTCATTGGCAAATTTTCATTAGTGTTTACAACAAAATCACATATTCACTACGAGCTGTTTTCCTGAGCAGTAGTTACTAAATTATTTATAACTGGAGCTACTAAACTCCAAATCACTTGCCGTTAATTTTCCCTGAATATAGACTCGTATATCTTCCATCCATAAAATTTTCAGAATTTTAGGCTTGGCCAATCAATACCAGATTTTTCTTAAAGTTTCCCCTGTTTCACTGTTTGACTATTCTGACCACTCTTCACTACGAATCCAATTTCTCATTTTACAGAATTCAAAATGTGTTGTATTTGATCTCATTTGAAACTAGACTCATTAAGGAGTCTAAGCATATAAATTTTATCTTATAATCATTTTTGTACAATTTATAATGATTTTCTAAATACAGAACAGGGAATCCAGTAGTCATTTTGACTCAGCCCCACAATACTTCAAATATCTCAAGATCGGTAACTCTTTTGTTTTTATAGTTTCTTTTGTAAGAAAATAGACTCTTCAAGCTTTAATGACATAATTCACTCAGCTTCTAATTCAACTCCTACAAATTATGGCGATTTTCCAAAATCACCTTACTGCTGCTGTCCCAAACAGATTATTACCAAATCAAATACTAACATTAGCATTTCACCTTAATAGCTAGCTTACCAAGCCTTAATTTAACATATAATTCACACATATCATATTCAGCTATATATACATTTATCATATTCAAATAAATCTCGTTTTAACATATTTTCATTCAATTTAGTCTAATAACGCATAAATGGGTAAATTACATTTTTACCCCTAATATTTCGCACTTTCACAATTTAGTCTTTATTCCACAAAACACAAAATACACAAAATTTGGTCACACTCCTTAAGGGCCGAATCTTCCTAGTACCCATATAAGTCCATACATTTCATTTATTTCACCTTTGAGTCCTTCAAAAATTTATTTTTGTAATTTAGCCCTAACTACTCAAAATCACCAAAAACTTCAACACAAAACATATTAATCTTTAACATATCTTTCATTTTTCATCAACAACTATCAAAAAGCTCAAGCACTCGTCAATGGCAAAACACAAAATCATCATCAATTCACAAAATTGAACCATGGGGTTTAAAGAACACAAAGCAATGATATCAAAAATGTGAAAATTATCAAAAACCAAACAAAAGACTAACCTTCCTTAGGTTTCAAATGACCGAATGCTACCCTCCTCTCTTCCTCTCTACAACCGGCCAAGATGAACAAGGTGATAACCTCCCTCCTTCTTTTTTTTTCTTTTAGTATCCTTAATATTTCTTTTATCATTTCTTTTCTTTTACTTAAAATAATGTCCACTTCATGGAAATTTACCACATAGTCTAATATATGCTCCATCATGGCCGGCCACTATGTATAAAAAAGGGGTATTTGACATGCAAAGCCAATATTTTCACTCCTTGCTTAAATTGGTCCTTATAAATTACCCTATCACATTTTTAAAACTTTCTCACATAAGTCCTATGGACTAAATTCACATGCAATTGACTAAATCGAAGCTTAAAATTTTCCACACATTCATAATCACATATTTTAGACAATAATATCACATTCAAACATTTCGGTGACTCGGTTTAGCAGTCCCGAAACCACTTCCTGACTAGGGTCAGTTTTGGGCTGTCACAATGCGTACCCGAAAACTGTGATCACGTGTGTAGTACTAAGTGCAGGCTACTACGTGTACCAGATTATTGGTCACATGTGTAGTACTAAGTGCAGGCTACTATGCGTACCAGATAGCTTCGGCTACAAGTGTGGAAATGAGAAAATGTGCAGGCAATTGTGTATCTATTATTATTCCGATGAGTTCAACGGGAAATCGATTAAATGAAAATACATGTGAAAGTGATTATGTGATGAACAAGTGCAAGTATATGTTTATTTGAATTTATGAGCAATATGCTCGATATTTGAGCGAACCTAGGTAAAATGGAATGGATTAAGTGAATTGTGTAAAAGTGAATTTTAGTAGTAAAATGGTGTTGGACAGCAGCAGTTGCATGACTTTGAAAATTCACCAAAAATTGTGTAAGTTGAATTAAATTTCAAACAAATTATGGAATTAAATATTAATGAGTCTATTTTCATATACAAGAAACATGGGGAGCAAAAGAGTTATATATTATGTGATATTATAATTTTTGTGAGACAGTATTAGAATAAATTTGAGATCCCCTGTTCTGACTTTAGAAATTCACCATAAATTGTACAAAACTTATTAAGATTCATACCTTACATGAATGGATTCCGTATTGAGTCTATTTTTAATGGAAACAAACAGCATGGTCGTTGAAATTCTGTACAGGGAGAAATTTGGTTCGTAGTGAACAGGGGTGAGAGTAGTCATACCCTGAAACAGGGGAAACTTTAATGAATAAACTGTACTAATTGGCTAAACCGAAAATTCTGGAAATTTTATGGGAGAAAGATATATGAATCTAGTTTCATGGAAAATTAACGAAACTAAATTTGGAGTTTTTTAGCTTCAGATATGAATGATTTAGTAACTGTAACTTGATAACACAACTTAACCTAAACATGTATAATTGTACAATTACGGTGTTTTATCTTGAAAAGCGTGGTAGTAATTGCTTATTATTTTCATATGAACTTACTAAGCGTAAAGCTTACCCATCCTCTCCATTTCTTTAGTATTGGCAGGTCGACTCGGGGTTGGAGATCGTCGGAGGCAAAATCACACTATCAAACTATCATTTTGGGAGAATTAATTCAAATATTAGAAATATCAAGTGAGTGGCATGTATAGGAAGTTGGTTTGTGATATGTATTTTTATTATGATTTTGACCATACGTATCAGTCTACATTGAGTTATCGTATATGATCATGAGATGTAGTCTTTATCCATTATGGTTTATAAGTTTAATTAATCGTGCCATGTCCTATGTTTTGATGTGATGATATAGTTAGCTTTGTTTGTTATGCATGTGTTCGAAAAGTTTTGAATTAAATGAAATTTTATGGCCCGATTTTCATCTATGTGTATTTTTAAGTCTGGTAATGCCTCGTACTCTGTTTCAGCCTTGGATACGAGTAAGGGGTGTTACAAATAAAGTGGTATCAGAGTTATGGTTTAGTCGGTTCTCTGACTAACCTAGCATGAGTAAAGGTCCAGCTATACATGCCACTAATCTGTGATAGTGTAATGTCTCCCGACGTATATGAGCACCGTCTTGTTTAGACATAGGTACTCCCCAACCGAGCTGCACTGATCATGTTCAATGTGATGCGAAGGTGTTTGAATAAAATTACGATTATGATGAGTCTCGATTCAGAAAAGTATGATAAAAGTTTATGATATATATATATATAAGTGATAACACGTGAGATGAAAGGTCATGTTATGATAAATATCCATACTTGCTTGATGCTCATATGATGTAGTGTATTTGGCTTACTTGATAAGATGAACGGGATAAATAGAAATTCATAGAGGTATGAGTAAAAGTTCCTAATATCATGATATGAATGAAAATGTCATTGCCTTGATTGAATGTTGAATGTTGATGAATGTCAATGATATTTTTTATGAGATAAATGATTATAATGAAATGAATTTATCTATGTTAAATTGTTTGGACTGAATTATGTGATTGTAATGATATGTATATGATGATGCACGAAATGAAAGTTGCGATTGTGATGCAAATATCTATGTTTTCTTAACCCTTATATGATGTCATGAGTATGATTTGTTCGAGTAGATGAATGGATAAGTTAAGCTATCCAGAAAACATAGGATGCATGCATAATTATACTTGACTAAATAAGATAACTGGAAAGTGGGCATTAAACAAATATGAATGTTAGTTACTCGAAATGAATGACATGATTGAGATATGATTGCTATGATGAAAACTGTGTTACATGTATATGTATATGAGAGTTGAGTTAGAGGCCCTACGACCCCTTCCCCCTTACCAAAGTGGTGTTTATAATAGAATTTCATGAGATTTGTACTGAATAAGTTTCTGGTTGAGAAACCAAAGAGTTCAGTACTAGAATAATTATAAATATGATTAGAGATTGAAGAATGAGTTGATAAGTAAAGTCAAAGCTAGAAAAGCATCAGATTGGCATAAGGATTATTGGAGTTATGCACTGTTCTAGTTAGAGAAGAAATTTATTTTGATAAATCGAATTACTAAGGTACAAGGTCGAGAAAAGTGCAAATCAAAATTTATTCAGAACTAGTCTTCTTTAGTGAAAAGAAATTTTTGTTATATGGGGATGTTTTCTAATCCTAATGTTAGACGAAAACATTGGTAGCCTGATTGGTTTATAATTTGTATTACTCTATTCCTTCGGGCATTCCATTATATTCTGCCTGATAAAAAAATTGGTGAGAGAATATGTATAATACTATGATTCTGTTTCTTCTTCTTGATGCTCCATTTGATATGTATATATATGGGAAGATATATTGTTCTTGTTGCATTTGATTCCAGTGAGATTAAATGATGTTTTCTACTGGATTTCTTTTCTCTGAGGAATTATCGAGATCTTCTATATTTTCCTATGAGTGTGGTTTTCAATTTTCTGGCATAGTATCGTATCTTGGGTTTCTTTATTCTGGGTTTTTCTATCTTGGATTTCTTTATTCAGTTTTCTTGTTATCTTTATTCTGTAATTTGTCAATTATGACTTATGTTCGAAGTGCATTCTTCAGCTCGTGATAAATAGTTATACGGAAAGCTTAGTAAGTGTGAATTCTTGTTATCAGAGGTCGTATTTTTGGGTCATGTTATCTCAGCAGATGAAATTAGAGTTGATTCGAAAAAGGTAGAGGCAATTATTCAGCGGAAAGCACCAATGAATGTGTTAGAGGTTCGTAGTTTTCTTGGATTAGCTAGTTATTATCGAAGATTTGTAAATGGATTTTCAAAGACAGCCTTGCCAATGAAAAGTTGTTGCATAAGAATCTTCAGTTCGTTTGGGATGATCAATGTCAAGAAAGTTTTGAGAAATTGAAGTAGATGTTGACTGAAGCTCTAGCTTTGACTTTACCAGAATTAGGAAAGGATTTTGTCATTTATAGTGACGCTTCCTTAAGTGTTCTTGGTTGTGTTTTGATGCAAGATGGGAAAGTGATTGCTTATGCATCTCGTCAGCTAAAAATGTATGAACAAAATTATCTGACGCATGATTTAGAGCTAGCTGCTGTGGTTTTTGCTATAAAGATCTGGAGACACTATCTATACAAAGAAAAATGTTATATTTATATCGATCATAAGAGTCTCAAATACCTTCTATCTCAAAAGAAGTTGAATTTGAGACAGCATCATTAGGTAGAGCTTCTGAAAGATTTTAATTGTGTTATTGATTACCACTCTAGTAAAGCTAATGTTGTAGCTGATGTGTTGAGTAGGAAAGCAGCAATTGAATTGCGAGCAATGTTTGCTTAGCTCAGTATCAATGACAATGGAAGCCTATTGGCTAAACTAAAAAATCAAACTAGTGATGTTTGATCGGATCAAGTCAACGCAGTTAAATGATGAAAAGTTGACGAAGAAAAGAGAAATGGTTCAGAATAGTATATTAGAAAATTTCAGCATTGATAAATGTGGTTACTTGAGATTTCATAACCGAATCTGCGTTCCAGATGTTTTTAAATTACAAGAGTTGATACTTCACGAAGCTCATGATAGTCCTTTTACTTTGCATCCTGGAGGAATGAAAATGTATCGCAATCTGTAAGAATCTTATTGGTGGCCAAGAATGAAAAGAGATATGATCGAGTATGTGGCTAAATGTTTAACTTGTCAGCTAGTTAAGGCAGAACATCAGGTTCCCACCGGATTACTTCAGCCTATATCTATTCCTGAATGGAAATGGGATTGTATCACAATGGATTTTCACTACAGCAAAACTGACTTTTAGCGGCGTTTTTTTAGGCCTTTAGCGGCACTTTTAAGCGCCACTAAAACTATTCGCGGCGTTTTTGCAAGCACGGCAAAAAACACCGCTATAGACGGCGCCGCAAAATTTTGCGGCGCTTTTCTCACAAACGCCGCTAAAGGTCATGAAATTTTTAAAAAAATATATATAAAAGAATTAAAATTCATTATCAAAATATTGAGAAGAATAATGTCCATGATTTAAATATAAAAATTTTCTATTAAATATAAAAATTTTCTATTAAAATTCATTATCAAATAAAAATAAAAATAAAAATATAGAATCAAAACTAAAATAAATAATAAAAATTAGATTAAATATAAATATAGAATCAAAATAATAAAGCACCAAACTTGTATACTGCCCACCATTATAAGTCACTAAAAGCAAGAAAAACAAAATGACTTAATTCATGGAATTCACGAATGTTAACATCAGACATGAGTTTAAACTTTGCCTTCGGAAGGATGTTCAAAACCAGAATCCACAATAGATCGAAGCAGCTCCGGTTTCAGCAGCAAGTTTCTGAATCCCGAACTGTGAATTCCAACATACCCCCTACACCACATAAAAAAGAACATTGCTTTACACTAAAATTAGCAGATTATATTAGAACATTGTTTACCTTAAAAATATGTATAAATTAGAATCAACTAAGGCTAAAATACCTGAGGAAGTGCTTTGACACAGCTGCGATAAGTATAAAGCACTGATGCCATCTCCTTCCCATCCTGGATAAATGTGTTCTGCCATGCCATCAAATACAAGATCAGAGACTAAAACAAAACACTAAAAAGTTTATCAAAATTGTGCAATTAAAAACACTATGTCAAACTAAGTTTAATAGCTCCACCAAAATACATCTTAGAAGGAAAGGACACTTTGCTCACAAAATGTCTTTGTTTTTCACTCAAACTAGTAGTTAACAAGCACATATAATCATAGAAAGAAGATAAACATTTAGCCCATTAGTCAACCAACTTTGGTACCCTGAGAGTTAGAAAGTCAACTTACTGTATAGGACCAATAAAAAAGCAAATACACTAACTCTTATTAATAAAATTTTACTTTTATTTTGTAATTTGGAAATTGGAAATTTTTTTATTAAAATGAAAATTAAAATCCTTTGGCTTAAACCACAAAAAAATAACTGAAATTTTTTTTGGTCATAATTGATACCTAAGCTAAACTTCATTACTCAAAGTAACATATAAACTACATGATGTTACTCAAATTACCTAATCTGTTAAAAAAATTCACTTATCTAATCATTTTGTGATAGATGATAATATTTAACTAAAAAAATAATTTTTATTTCCTTAAATTTCTTTCTAAAAAAAAACTTATAAATATATACATTTCTTTTTTTTCTCCACCCAACAACTTAGCTATAGAAAATTCAAGTTCATCCAAACCTACTTTTCAATAACAAAACCTAAACTTCGGCAAGCTTTTTTTTTTTGTTTTTAAATCTCAATTTCGACTCATTTTTCATCCAAATTCAAAATTCATTTGTTAATTTTTTTAAAAATAAAATTTTTTATTCTTTTCTATATACTTTGTATAAGATAATTAATATTAGATAAACATCTATAATAAAAAAAATTGGATAACACAATAAATTCAAATACTTGTAAAAAAATGAGTAAAAACAGGTAAAAGAATTACAAATAAAAATTTATCTAACAGTTAAAAAATGCATAAAAAAGGATCATCATGCGAAGAGAGAGAGTAAAACAATGAAAACTTAATTTTATTAAATTTGATTTTTATTAGTTAAATTAAATTAAATTAATTTAATTTAAAATTGCCACGTTTCATAAATTATTAGCTAATTTTAAAAACATCAAAATGTAATTTAAGCATATTAATAGCTTAAAATGTAATTTAAACATCAAAATGATAGTGGTTATGTTGTCAAGGGTTTTTGATACTGTATAAAAAAATGATTTCTCTAATCATTTAATCACATCCAAATACATATGAAAGATATCACTCAACTATTAATTCCCCTGAACAACATACTTGTTCAAGGGATGCACATCAAACTTATCATTTCTCTCCAAGCCAAAGATACAACCTTGAAACTAATACTCTTATGTGCCATATCTAACAATACTAAATCTGGTTGGCAGCATTGAACAAAACATAGACAACCACACAACAAGGACATGCAAACAAATATAATACTACTCTAAAAGGAATTACCTCTGAATAAGGCCTTGTATTCTACAGCAACAACACGGATTTCGAACCATACCAGTGTAGCTTTAACTGTTTCAAAAATATCATTCAAAAACAAAGTGAAAGAATAAAGATCTAGATGGAAATTTGATACCTCTGCTCTATCAAACATGTCAATCTCATCAACTATGACCAAAGCTGGAAAACGATAAATGAGTGATCATGTCCATAAACAAAATTTTGTAGATGTTTGTCAACTCTCTAATGAAGTTAAAAAATTCCACAGCTTATAAAACAATTTTCCTTTTTAAGTAAAATATTTTTATTATAAAAGAAAATAGTAATCCAGCCAGAAAGTCTAAATAGGAACTCCAATTAATATAATGGGGAAAAATCGACTCTACGGCTCAACAAACACAATCAGACCCAAGGGAGCTGTTCTGCTCATATTTGCCATGAAATCAACAGCCTTATTATTCAATTTTTTTTATAGTGGTTACTGTATAGGTTTGATATTAATAGCTTGTGGTGTATTCATATTTTCTATTTTCATACACTGTTAAATACACAACAGGTCCAAATAACAATCATTTACAACCATTTAAGGTAAGCCAAAACAAAATCTTTGTTGCTGTACATGGATAAGATAATACTACCAAGGCAGCCTAAAAAAATCGTATACTAAATTAACCATATGTTAGAACCCAAGGCCAAATGCAATTATCTATTACCTTATTTCATCATTTTGCAATATGCCTAGGTCGAATCCTAAGTACGGATCAATCCATCTTATGCTACGTGCAGGTTCATGTTATGATCCTAAACTGCACAGTTAAGGGACATGTGAACTCATTTTCTGTAAATTCACTCTTAAGTTGACCTGTAACGCCCCAATTTTCGGGAATTCTGTGAATGTTGGCATAGGTTTAATTATGTTAGTGGGCCTTTAGAAGGCCCAAGCTTAAGATAGAACCTTGTAATTTTAGTTAATTTTTTTTTTGTTCCATAAGAAAAAGGGGGTGAAATTATGAAATAGGACCTATGTGAAAATGTTTGAAAATGCTATAGGCTAAATTGAAGTGGCCAAATAAATAGGAGTGCAAAATAGGAGGATTTGCATGACAAACCTCCCATTTTACATGAAGTGGCCAGCCATCATGTTGTTGTAGACAAAATGTGCACTTGATATCCATAATTTATGGTACAAATTGATACAAATTGATAATGGGTTAGGTAAATGTTCCATGATAATGGGTTAGGTAAATGTTTCATGATAATGGGTTAGGTAAATATTCCATGATAATGAGTTAGGTAAATGTTCCATGATGGAAATTTTATGTCTTTTGTATTAAAGAATTAAATGGATGAAATATGAAATTTTATTAAAAGAAAAAGGGGTGAAAAGAACAAGTTTTGTCTATCTTTGTTCATCATAGCCAAAAGTTAGAGAAGAGAAAGGAGAGGAGAAAGCTCTTGAATGTTCGGTTACTTGGGGAAGAAAATTGAAGGTAAGTTCATGGTAGTTTGCTTTTATTTTGAGGTTCATGAGTTCTTCTTGATTCTACCTTAACTCTTGAAGCATATTTTGGTTTTTAGTTGTGTTGTGAGCATTTAGTCATGAATTAAAATGAAGGAAATGGTTGTTGTTTCATGTTCTTTTGATGAAAAATGGAAGATAGGTGAAGTTGAGCCAAACAAATGAGCATGCATTTGCCTTAGATGTTAAAGGGAAAAATCGGCTAACATGTTGTGCTTTAAAATGATGAAATGGAGATTATACTTAAGTAAAATCATAGATATGTGATGATTGATTGGTTATATACATGTTTAAATAATATGCATGCAAGTTATGTGTGAAAGAGTGATTTGGTAATAAATCTGCTTGGGACAGCAGCAGTAACGTGACTTTGGAAAATCACCATAAATTGTGGGAGATGAATTAGAAGCTGAATAAATTATTTAATTAAAGCTTATTGAGTCTAGTTTCAAATGAAATAAACAAGAACATATTTTGAATTCTATACAATGAGAAATTTGATTCGTAATGAAGAGTGATCAGATTAGTCAAACAGTGAAACATGGGAAACTTTAAGAAAAATATGGTATTGATTGGCCAAACCAAAAATTCTTAAAATTTTATGGATAAAAGATATATGAGTCTATTTTCAGGGAAAATTAACGGCACTTGATTTGGAGTTTCGTAGCTCCAGTTATAAATGATTTAGTGACTGTTGCTCAGGAAGACAGCTTGCAGTGAAATTATGATTATGTGGTAAACATTGACAAATTTGTTAATGAGTTGCTTATTGATTTCTTATAAGCTTACTCTGATCTGTAGGAGTGATTGGCTGAATATTGTAAGGGGTTAATACGTATTTCGTATTTGAATAGTTAGATTAATGTGTTAGTAATCCAATTGTAGGCAGTTCGTGTGTGGATCTCGTCAGCATATCGTCGCAAATAGGTGTGTAACTAACACCCTCTTTCTTAGTCTGGATCGGCAAAAGTCGAAAAGCCGAAATGCCGAAAATCGGTATTTTGTAGATTTGCGAGTGTGCGAATGCTCGTGAGGTAAATCGATTAATGTTTTTGGTAAGCTGCAAAATTTGGACTGCAAAGTGCAAGATTTCTGTGCCCTCGATATTTTTGGGCTTAATGGGCCAAAATTGGAATGATGGGTCAACGGGCCCAATTCGGTAAGAACCCTCGGTACGTGATTCTGTTAGTACGTGAAAAGTAGGAATATGCATGAAAAACCCTAAAATAGATAAATTACTAAAATACCTTTAAAAGTGGAAAATTTACAGTTTTACCCCTTGTAGATAAATTACTGAAATACCCCTAGGGTTAAATTGACCTAAATGCATGTTTGACTGTTGTTATTTACTGCATGCCATGTTGTTATTATCTGATGCATGGGATTGGGATATTGATGGAGGAAGTACTGAAAGTGGCTTGTCCACGTACTGGAGGCTTTGCCTCAATTTACTGTTAACTGAGCAGCAAGGCTGCAACTGTGGAGTGTTGGGCTAGGTGGGTTGAGCTATTCCCCACATGGAGTGTAGGGCTGGTACGGGTGGAGTGTAGTGGTTGGTGGGTTGAGTAGTCTCCCCAAATGGGCTTGCATATGTTATTGATGTTGCATGTATTTTGAAATGGGCCTATGGGCCATACTGTTATCTGAATAAGGGGCTAAGGCCTAGTTTATTGTAATCTGAAAAGGGCTCTGGTCCAGTACCACTGTTACCTGAATGGGCTTAGGCCCAATAGGCTTGAGTTGACTTGGGCTTTGAATGGGTTTTTCTTACACACTGAGTTTCCCCAAATTCACCCCTTTTATTTTTATCCACGCAGGAAATCCCCAACCATAGTGGGCTTGGAGCTGTGAGGGAATTCGGAGTGGCCACCCGTTCTGAAAGTTTGATTTTCTTCTGGTGAACTGGACATCCTTTTATTTACGTTTGAATTTTTGGGTTTTTAAATGTAATAAGGCCGCTTAATTATTTTTGATGGTTTTAATATGTATTACTAAGATAGGTATTACTTATTTTAACTGTTGAAATTGGATAACTTTAGGGTGCGTTTTCAAAAAAAACAATTGATTTCAAAATAACACGATAACAAGCAAAGCTTTCGCAATGAAAGTATTTTCCAAAATTAATCATTTTTCCTAAAAATGACTTAATCAAATCAGTTTCCTAGAAATATCCATGACGTTAAGGTGTGGCAATGGCGATATGCATGTCTAGGATTGGATCCGAAGGGAGCTTGGTACTTAAGCAGTCCGATGGACTCACCACCTCTTTTCCGATTTCCTACTTGGTGCACAGCTTCCATTCACTTTAACCTATAATGAAATTATCTTTTAAAACACTAAGTAAGTTTTTCTGGATCAACAATATAAAATATTTTGAACGCTTCGATGTGGCATGTCGGATCCGGTCATAACGTCTGGGCCGGGTTTGGGGTGTTACATTTAGTGGTATCAGAGCCTAGGTTGCAACAACTCGGCTGTGGAATGGGTTTACAAAAATAAATATTTTCGAAAGCGAAAATTTTATAAAGAATGCGAAAAACTCGATTTTCAAAATTTAGATCTTTAGAAAGTGGCATTCCGAATCTCCGGCTCAAGTCTGTAAGTATTCTAAATTTTTCTGAATATTTTCCTGAATTATCTGTCTGTACTGAAACCCTATTAGGATACTCTAGATAGGATGATACTGAAACCATATGAAAATCTGATAAGAGATTGAAACTGTAGCTAGACTTCGATTCTGCGAAAACAAACTCTGAACTACTGTCTGATTCATAAAACATCTGTAATAAGCACTGGAATATTAATTGATGCATAAAAATTCGTAGTTAAGATAATACGATATGAGTACAAGAGGCCGTGGACGGAGCTGAGGAAGTGCTCGAGCGAGATCTTCATTTTCGAGACATATGCTGGCGGTGGATGCACCGGTAACACCGGCACCAGAAGTAGAGTCTCATGACCGCAGTGCCGAGGATGATGCCCTGTCACAGGCAATGCTTCGTGTTCTGGAAAGGGTTTCCGAGCAAGTACGGGCAATAGAGTTCGGGGATCTATTTCTGAACGACTTCAAGCTAACGGAGCGGAAATCTTTAGGGGCGTGTCTGGTATAGCCCCGAATGTGTCGGAATATTGGTTGGAGGCCACAGAACAGATTATGGACAACTTGGACTGCTCTGAGGAGATTGTGAGTGGGGAATCTGTACTAAGTCCTTTGGGTCACTCGGTTAGGGTAGACAAACTGTATAGGGATGTACCCTTAGAAACTCAAGGTAGGATTTTCCCTGGAGATCTGATGGAGTTACCGTTCGGAGAGTTTGATCTCATTTTGGGAATGGACTGGCTTGTTAAGCATAAGGCGACCCTGGATTGTGCTGCTAAACAAATGGTGTTAAGGACCACAAAGGATGAGGAGGTTATGGTGATAGGTGAGCGAAGGGATTATTTGTCCAATGTGGTGTCGGTATTAAGAGCCGAGAAGTGGATTCGGAAAGGTTGTGAGGCCTATTTGGCATTTGTAAGTCAGTCAGAAGAGGAGGGACTGACAGTGGATAAGGTTAGGACCGTAAAGGAGTTCCAAGATGTTTTTTCGGAGGAGCTTCCAAGATTGCCTCCTAACCGAGAAGTTGAGTTTGGAATAGATTTGTTGCCTAGAACGGCGCCTGTGTCCATCGCACCATATAGGATGGCACTGAAGGAGTTAGTGGAGTTAAAGGCTCAAATTCAAGAGTTTTTGGATAGGGGCTTCATTAGGCCAAGCGTGTTTTCATGGGGAGCACCGGTGCTATTCATGAAAAAGAAGGATGGTACGATGCGGATGTGCATTGATTATCGCCAGTTGAACAAACTGAAGATTAAGAATAAGTATCCACTGCCAAGGATTGATGATTTGTTCAACCAGCTTAGAGGAGCTTCTGTATTTTCCAAAATCGAACTTCGATCTGGATATCATCAGTTAAGGGTCAAGGAGGCAGATATCCATAAGACAGCATTCAGGACTCGGTATGGTCATTACGAGTTTCTGGTTATGCCATTTGGACTGACGAACGCTCTTGCAGCGTTTATGGATCTGATGAATCGTGTGTTCCAACTATTTTTAGATCAGTTTGTGGTCATCTTTATTGACGATATCCTGGTATATTCTGAAACTGAAGCGAAACATGATGAGCATCTCCGTATAGTGCTGCGAGTGTGAAGGGAGAAGAAACTCTTTGCGAAGTTCAGCAAGTGTGAATTTTGGTTGAGGGAGGTAACCTTCTTAGGACATGTGGTCTCTGCCAAAGGGATTAAGGTGGACCCTCGAAAGATTGAAGCAATTTTGGAGTGGAAGGCACCTAGGACGGTGTCGGAAATTCGAAGTTTCCTAGGGTTGGCAAGATATTACAAAAGGTTTGTGGAAGGTTTTTCTGTGATGGCAGCACCTTTGACAAAACTCATAAGGAAAGGAGTACCGTTTATATGGACTAAGAAGCAGCAGGAAGCTTTTGAGAAGTTAAATAAAGTTTTGACTGAAGCACCTGTGTTAATTCAACCGGAGGCTAGGAAAGATTTTAGTGTGTACAGTGATGCATCACACGTGGGTTTGGGCTGCGTGTTAATGCAAGAGGGTAAGGTGGTTGCATATGCATCACGATAGCTTAAGCCTCATGAGGGAAACTATCCGACTCATGATTTAGAGTTGGCAGCAGTGATATTTGCACTTAAGATTTGGAGACATTACTTGTACGGAGAAAGGTGTATTATATACACTGACCATAAGAGTCTTAAGTATCTGTTAACTCAGAAGAAGTTAAACCTTAAGGAACGAAGATGGGTAGAGTTACTTAAGGATCACGACTGTTCGATTGAGTACTGCCCAAGTAAGGCTAACGTGGTGGCTGATGCGTTGAGTCGAAGGGTTGTTTCTGATTTGAGAGCCTTGTTTGCACGTTTGAGTCTGTTTGATGATGGAAGTCTGTTAGCAGAATTGCAAGTGAGACCTATTTGGACTGAGCAGATTAAAAAAAAATAGTTGAAGGATAACTCGTTGGTTCTTCGGTTTCAGCAAGTTGAGAAGGGTGAGAATGAGGATTTTGGACTGAATATTGAAGGACTTTTATACTTCCGAGGAAGAATTTGTGTTCTGAAGGACTCTGACTTGAGACAGTCAATATTGAAGGAAGCTCATGGAGGACTTTGTGCCATGCATCCTGGAGGGAATAAGTTGTATCACGACTTGCGAGAACTGTACTGGTGGCCTGGGCATAAACGAGAAGTAACGGAGTTCGTGGGGAAATGTCTGACATGCCAGCAAGTGAAAGCTGAACATCAATTTCCTTCTGGAAGTGGGAGAGAGTCACTATGGACTTTGTGAGTGGGCTACCTTTGACACCCACCAAGAAAGATTCTGTGTGGGTAGTGGTGGATAGGTTAACAAAATCTGCCCATTTCATACCTGCTCGTACTGACTTTTCACTTCAAAAGTTAGCCAAGTTGTATGTGGCGGAGATTGTGCGACTTCATGGAGTCCTAGTTTCAATTATTTCTGATCGGGATCCCAGATTTACATCTCGGTTTTGGCAAAAGTTACATGAAGCGTTAGGGACGTGATTGAATTTTAGTACGGCTTTCCATCCTCAGACTGATGGTCAATCGGAAAGGGTTATTCAGATTCTGGAGGACATGTTGAAGGGATGCGTGATTGACTTTCGAGGTAGTTGGGAGGATTACTTGCCGTTGGCAGAATTTGCATACAATAACAGTTACCAGGCGAGTATTTGAATGACACCGTATGAAGCACTGTATGGACGAAGGTGTCGTACACGTAGTTGTTGGACTGAACTAGGAGAGCGACAAATTCTTGTACCAGAGTTGGTAGCTGATACTGAGGATAAGGTCAGAATAATTAGGGACCGGTTAAAAGAAGCATCTGATAGGCAAAAGTCGTATGCAGATTTGAAGCGTAAGGAGATTGAGTACTCAGTAGGTGATATGGTCTTCTTAAAGGTTTCACCTTGGAAGAAGATATTAAGGTTCGGTAAGAAGGGCAAGTTGAGTCCGCGGTTCATTGGGCCTTATCGGGTTTTGAAGCGAGTAGGCCCAGTGGCTTATCAGTTGGAATTGCCTTCAGAGTTAGACAGGATTCACGATATTTTTCACGTCTCCATGTTAAGGCGTTATCGTGTTGACCCTGCTCATGTCCTGCCAGTTGCAGAAATTGAAGTTCAGACTGATTTGACCTTTGAGGAGGAGCCTGTGCAAATATTGGCTCAAGTTGTTAAGGTTCTCAGAAGGAAATCTGTCCCGTTAGTAAAAGTACTTTGGCGTAATCATGGAAGGGAAGAAGCTACTTGGGAATCAGAAGAGACTATGCGTCAACAATACCCTCAACTAGTTGGATCAGGTAAATTTCGAGGACGAAATTTCTTTAAGGAGGGTAGAGTTGTAACGCCCCAATTTTCGGGAATTCTGTGAATGTTGGCATAGGTTTAATTATGTTAGTGGGCCTCTAGAAGACCCAAGCTTAAGATAGAACCCGGCAATTTTAATTAATTTTTTTTGTTCCATAAGAAAAAGGGGGTGAAATTATGAAATAGGACCTATGTGAAAATGTTTGAAAATGCTATAGGCTAAATTGAAGTGGCCAAATAAATAGGAGTGCCAAATAGGAGGATTTGCATGACAAACCTCCCATTTTACATGAAGTGGCCAGCCATCATGTTGTTGTAGACAAAATGTGCACTTGATATCCATAATTTATGGTACAAATTGATACAAATTGATAATAGGTTAGGTAAATGTTCCATGATAATGGGTTAGGTAAATGTTTCATGATAATGGGTTAGGTAAATATTCCATGATAATGGGTTAGGTAAATGTTCCATGATGGAAATTTTATGTCTTTTGTATTAAAGAATTAAATGGATGAAATATGAAATTTTATTAAAAGAAAAAAGGGTGAAAAGAACAAGTTTTGTCTATCTTTCTTCATCATAGCCGAAAGTTAGAGAAGAGAAAGGAGAGGAGAAAGCTCTTGAATGTTCGGTTATTTGGGGAAGAAAATTGAAGGTAAGTTCATGGTAGTTTACTTTTATTTTGAGGTTCATGAGTTCTTCTTGATTCTACCTTAACTCTTGAAGCATATTTTGGTTTTTAGTTTCAAATGAAAAACGCCACTATTGCTTATCTTTTGTGGCGTTTTTTATTTTATTTATTTTGCTTAAAATCCCTTGTTTTGTCTGGTGAAAATTATTAGTCTAATGATTTTATAAAATATTTATTATTACTATTTTTATAAATTGGATTTTTATAAAAAAAGACTAAAATTTTTATTAAATGGCTGTAATTAGAGAGACGAACAGCATAGTAGGGGAGAGTGAGTGGATGTGGTAGGAGGGAGGGAGCGATTCTTAAGGCACCTGAAATGGAAGAAAGAATAAGAGGCACTAACGGGGGAAAAATTAAGAGTTTAATGGGGGAAAATTTTGGGGATAAAACGTGTGATGTTTGAAGGAAAATATTTTTTGCGGCGTTTTCATATAAAAACGCCACTATTGTTTACTTTTTGCTGAGTTTTTCATTGAATAAAAAAAATGTTTGAATATATGAATTTCCTTTTTAGACAAAACTTAAAATACTAATTTATTGAATTAGTAAAATTTATTTGATGATGTAATGCTGATTATATGAATTTCCTCTGTAGACAAAGCCTAAAATACTAATTTAAATTTTTGTTTTTTAGTGTTAGATTTTATATAAAAAAATGTTGACTTTTTTTTGTCACTTTTGCTCGATTTGAATATAGTATTGAAGTCGAAGCTATTAATTTCCTTTTTACTTATTTGAAAAGACAAAAACCAAAATAATAATTTATATTTTCTTTTGGTTTAATGTATAATTTGGTACCCGAGTTTGATATTTTTTAGTATTTAATTCGAGTTTTAGAGTTAATTTGATGATAATTCATGTTTAGATAATAATATTAGTTATTAATTTTTGCTAAAACAACCCTAAAATCATAATTAAATTACATCCATAAATGAAAATTTAAATAAATTCACAATTCACAATTGGCGTTGAATGTTAATTGCTAAGACTCAGTCAACAGTTGGGTGACATCCCAATACCATCAAACATGTCGTTTAATTTGTATGCCAACACACCAATGTTGTTCAATTGTAGTTCATGTTTCAAAGGTTTAGACATTTTTCTTCCCTTTCAAACCCCATTCAGTTTTAAGCTACACTCTTTCAAATTGAAATTCTTTAATTGTATGTGATATCGTTTCAAACCCATTCAGTTTTAATTCCATAATTTATTATGAACATAAGCTTTTACATTAATAACTATGTATATACACATCAACATCCATATGATGTTTTTTGGAGTTTAGGGTTTTAGAGGTTATAGTTTAGTGTTTAGGGGTTTTTAGGATTTAGAGGTTTAGTGTTTTAGGGGTTATAGATTAGTGTTTATTATATTTTGGGGGTTTAGGGTTTTAGGGATTATATGACTTTTAGCGGCGTTTTATCGAAAGCACCGCTAATGCTCTGGTTTTTAGCGGCGTTTTTCCAAAAGCGCCGCTAATGCTCTGGTTTTTAGCGGTGTTTTACCAAAAGCGCCGTTAATTCTCTGATTTTTAGCGGCGTTTTACCAAAAGCGCCGCTAATACTCTGTTTTTAGCGGCGTTTTAACAAAAAACGCCGCTATTGCTCTATTTTTAGCGGTGTTTTTGGTAAAACGTTGCTATTGGTCCGTGTTTTATAATTTTGAGCCCTATTTTCCTATAGTGTTTGCAACGAGGTTACCTTTATCAGCAAGTAAGAAAAATGTTGTATGGGTAATTGTTGATCGACTTATGAAATCAACTCATTTCATTGCAGTCAGGACAGATTGGTCACTTCAAAAGCTTGTTGAAGTTTATACTCAAGAAATAGTAAGATTGCACAGTGTTCATATGTCGATAAGTTCTAATCGAGATCCATGGCTCACCTCGAAATTTTAGAAACGCGACTTAATTTTAACACAGCTTTTCACCCGTAGACTGACGGACAATCTGAGCGTGTTATTCAGATTTTGGAAGACATGCTTCGTACTTGTGTTATTAATTTTGAATCAGGTTTGGAGCGTTACTTACCTTTGGCCGAATTTGTATACAACAAAAGTTTTCAATCGAGTATTCAAATGGCTCTATATGGAGCCTAATCTGGTCGTAGGTGTCGATCACCTGTTTGTTGGATGGAATTGAGTGAAAGAAGAATGATCGAGCCGGAATTAATTCAAGAAACGGAAGACATTGTTAAGAAAGTTCGAGATAAAATGAAGACAACTTTTGATAGACAAAAATCATATGTATATTTGAAACGTCGAGATATTGAATATTCTGTTGGGGATAAAATATTTCTTAAAGTTTCACCTTGGAAGAAAATTTTGAGATTTGGTCGAAAAGGGAAATTGAGTCTTTGTTTTATTGGACCATATAAGATCACAGAAAGAGTGGAACTAGTTGTGTATCGTTTAGCTTTGCCTACGGAGCTACAGAAAATTCATGATGTTTTTCACATTTCAATGCTTGGAAGATATGGATCGGATCCATATCATGTTATTTCGACAGAAGATATTGAAATTCAACTTGATTTGCCATACGAAGAAGAACTGGTTGAGATTTTGGCACATGAGGTGAAAGAATTGCATAATAAGCGAGTTCCGTTAGTGAAAATGTTGTGGCGTAGTCATAGTGTTGAAGAAGTGACTTGGGAACCGGAAGAGAATATGAGATCTCAGTAGCCCCACATCTTTTTAGGTAAATTTCGAGAACTAAATTTAATTAGGGGGAGAATTATAAAGATTCGATAGTCAAGGGTGTCGAAAAGTGCATTTTCGGGATTTCATTTTTGTAAATCGGACTCGTAAATATTTAATAAATTTTTACAAAGTTAGTTGTGTAGTTAATTAGGTTTCGGTTAAGTGAATTTGCTTGACTTAAGAGTAATGCGGTACAATGACTAAATTGCATATAGGGTGAAAGTTGAATTATAGATTAAAGAATAATTAAAGGGACTAAAGAAGCAATTATGCCATTGTTCTTTAATGAGGCGGCATATGGTGTAAAATTATTATATATATTATTAATAAATTAAAGTTAATATATATTATAATATGTTTTACTTAATATTTAAGTAAATATATATTATAGTAATAAAAGAAAAAAAGAAAGAAAAAAGCAAAACGAAACAAAAAGAAAGAAAAAGAAAAAGAGAAAGAAAGAAGAACCCACAGCTTAAGGGTTTCAAAATTCCTAGTTCAATTGGCTAGTCAATATGTCGAAATTTTAGCAATTATTGAGTTTTTAAATATTTTTAATGTTGAATAATTTTAGTATTAGGGATTAAATTAATAGATTTTTAAGTTAGAAATGAAAAAGGATTAAATTGTAGAATAAATTGTAAATTTTGAGTAATAGGGACTAAATTGTGAAAATTTTGAAATTTAAGGATTTAAATGAAATAAGAGAGTTAAATTTAGTTTAAAATGGAAATTGTATGAAAATATAGAATTAATTGTGAAGAATAAAAATTATTCTTGGTTTAGGACTAAATTGGAATTTAGGCAAATATTGAATAAAAATTGAAATATTCAATATGAAATTGAATTGCATTGTATTGATGAATTTTAATTGTTTTAATTCCATACCTAACGTCATGCCGGAATCCTTAACTAAAAAGGGGAAAGATAACATTGACGTGGAATGGCTCGGAATTCCTGGTTTGTATTTCTATAAACCGAAACTAGTTATTAATTGTTGTATTTTTTATTTAATGTATATGGTAAGTATTGAGGTGAGTATTTGACATTTTGACATTGAATTGAATTAAAAGTTGATTGAATGGTTTGAATTGATATATATATTATGAATATATTGATTATTTGAATTGAAATAAATATATATGTGCAATATGATAATTCAATATTGGTTGTATTTGAAAAGTGAAATTAAAATCTATTAACTGTATCGGGCTGAGTCGGATATAAATGGCATGTCATAGGATTGGAAGAGTTCAGGGATTTCTTCGACTTTGAGTCAATGAGGCATTGGGTGTCAATTTACTTAGGTTTAACCAACGAAACACTAGGTGTCAAATTTATATAGCGCTGGGCGCAGTTATTACTTCGGATTTATCAGATGTGGCACTGGGTGCCAAACTGGTGTGTTGGTTGGATCCGTGTATCCGTCTGAGTTTGAGTCGTGTTAATAGAGGTAATTAAATAAAGTAGTACTATGATCGATATTGGATGATATTGTATGTGAATGAAAATGGTATAGCGAATTAAAACATGAAAATGAGACACATTAATTACATATTCATGAATTGGATATGGATTGAATAATATTATAGTTTAAATGATATATATATTAAATTGTGAAAAGCTATTATATAGCAAGTGATGAGATTTGAGAATGGTATGAAATGATGTCTTTATGAATTGAATACTGAATGACTAATTCCATTGCATGAATAAATGTGGTCTTAAATATTCAAATGTGCTTATAATTAAAATATGCATATTATATTATCTTGTCTTTAAATATTTGGATTATAGAAATACCACTGAGTTTTACTCAGCATACGGTTTTGTTTTTCGTGCGCATATTAGGTACTTCAATTTTGATCGCTGATTTAGCATCCAACTAGTCTCCTGAACTCAAATGTGGTGATGTTTATCTTTTGTGTTGGCATGTACCTAGGATGTCTAAACAATAGTTATTTTGTGGATTGAATGTAAATGAGATTATAAGTTTAATATTGGTTGGTTTTATAAATCTAAATATGCGTTTGTTTTTGAAGCCATATTATGGCATGGTAAATTGAACTAAATCTAGATAGGTGTAAGTGAATTTAATTCTATGTTTAAGTGCTCATGAATTAGGAAATTTGATTTGGATTTGGTATGTTTATAATTTGGATTAAAATGATGCTTTGATGACTTGTTTTGATGATATGAAATGTTTGAGAATTCTGCCTGTTTGATCGATAAACTCCGGTAATACTTCGAAACCCTATTCCAGCGACGGATATGGGTTAGGGGTGTTACAAAACTGCTTGTTCAATTATGCATTTTAAAAAAAGTTAATTTAGTTCAATTTATTGAATTTTGATATTAAGTGAACCGTTTATTCAATTATATGTTTTTAAAAAGGCTATTTTAGTTCAATTGATTGAGTTTTTAAAAAGGCTATTTTAGTTCAATTGATTGAGTTTCGATATTAAGTAAAACTGTTTATTCAAGTTATATGTTTTGAGAAGATTAAATTAATTTGATTTATTGAGTTTTAATATTAAGTAAAATCATTTATTCAATAATATGTTTTTAAAGTGTCAGTTTAGTTTTTTATTTATTGAAATTTGGTATTAAATAAAACCATTGTTTTAGTTGTACATTTTCAGAAGAGTCTTTACTTAGTCCCTGTGTATGTCATCTGCGGGCTACTGTTTTGTACTTGTAAATTATAAAAAAGGATATTGCTTGGCTTATCTCTATATAGATGATCCCTTTTTTTCTCCACCGATTTAATTCTTTCCCTTATTGCGGGCTATTATTTATTTAATTTTTATTATATATGTATTTCAGAAACATTATAATTTGTTTTGCACTTATCACATATCGTTTAAATATGGTTAATTTTAGTATTGACAAAATAAACAAAATGAAAAGAAGTAAACAAAAGAAATAACAAATCTTTAAAATCTTTAATTAAAAAAAGAAGAAGAATAATCAATTTAAATAATCAATGTTGATATTTCACATAGGAATGGATATTCAAATATTATATTTTACATGGTTAAGATTTAAGTCCTTATTTCATTTAAGTAACTTCATTGTAATATCTTATTTTATTGATATATTTATATTTAATCCAATTTTTATTATTTATTTTAGTTTTGATTCTAAATTTTTATTTTTATTTTAAAATTTAAGATAACTTAGTTCTAACTTTTGGATTTTAATTGTGTTATTAATTTATTATTTTAAATTCTAAATTTAAATTCATTAATTTTTATATTTAAGTTCAATTTTTCATGGAAAATTTAATTTAAATAATATTTTTTTATTTATCCTTAAAAGTATGTAGTTTAAAGTTCAAATTTAAAAAATAAAACATAATATAATATTTATCATAGAAATAAATATTATTTAATTAAAATAAATTTCTAAAGGAAAATAATATTTATCATGTTAAAATTATTTTAATATTTTTCATAAATATTATCATAAAAATAAATATATTTAATTATCATAAAGAAATATATTGTTTATCTATATATTTAAAATTTATTTATCCTTTCATAAAATCCGTAAAACAATTTTAATTTTAAATTTTTTTAAATTCTAAATTTAAATTGGTCGATTTTAAACATAAAGGTGATAAAAAACAAAAATATAAAAATTAAAAGAGTATAATTAAAAGAGTCAATATTTAAAGTTAATATTTAAAGATGATAATCATAACTTACATAAAATTTAAAGAATATATATATAAAAAGAATTTTCTAACCTTTAAAGAGTATAAAAAATATATATCATATCATAACTTACATCAAATTTTGGATAAAAATATATAAAAATCACAGAAATTATGGCAATACTATTGTTTTTCCCTACTCTTAATTATACTTATAAATAAACCCAAAATGTTGTTACTAATATATATCTTTTAAATAATTAGATACTTGATACTTGATATATATTATCTATTTTAGTGCAATGATATGATTTAAGTCTATATAGAATACTTAAGTAATCGTAATTCATTGTCAACTTTAGACTTCAAGAACTACGAAATGGATAAGAGTTGGATGGATTTGTTAAGGGTAAGCAACGACTATCGAAATGGAGTACAAAATTTTCTAAATTTTGCATTTCAAAATGCAAGCCAAGAGAATATGACAAATAATAATGTTTTCGTATAACATTTATAATTATTCAATTTATTTTCAATTCAATAGGTTTGGAGTGGAAAGGACGTCAATGACGAAGTTAAATGGCTTTCCCAAGGTCCGAATAGAATAGTAAAAAGATATACTACCTTCCTCATTAATGGATTCAGGTTTCATACAAAATCTTGCGAAAGATTGAGGAGGACTCAAAATTGTGGAATAGTTGTAAAATTTCCAATTACAAGTTATGTTAGTGCTAGGGACAGTAATCCTGTTGAGGGAAATGTAGAGTATTACGGATTTTTTACGGACATTATTGAGTTGGATTACTATAGAAAATGGAAGGTTGTCTTATTTCGATGTGATTGGGCTGATGTTAATACTGCTCGCCGAATTAAAAAAGATCAATGTAACACCCCGAACCCGGCCTAGACGTTATGGCCGAATCCGGAGTTGTCACAAAGAATGGGTTTAGTTGTGTGAGGTCATTTCAATTACTTAATTAGTTTATTTGCCAAACCTATTTTACAGCGAAAGTCGAAAAAGCCGATGCATTTAGAAATCCAATTCGTATTTTTTTGAAAAACCACATTTTGCGTGAAAACAGTCTATTTCACAAATCATTTTAACCAAGCATGCATAAAACTGATAAACCAATTTCAACAGTTTAAAACCAAAAAGTCCAGAGAGTCCCAAATATTACAAACTCTCAAAATAAATGCCAAAACATAAATAAAACATAATTTACTAAGTTTAATCAATTTACGGTCATGTGGTCACCGTAGAGTCTCTGCCGCACCGGTCCGCCTAAGTTTGTGGATTACCTAACAAAACAGACAAATAGATATGAGTTTACGTAAACTTAGTGTGTAATCCATTAGAAATAAGCATGCAAACATACAACATCATATATACAATCAGAAATAGATACAGACTCAGTTTCAGATTTAGATACAGATATCAGATTCAGATATGCCAAAATCCTACCCCCATCCTCTACACACCAACTCCGACCATCCCATCACACCATGTGGGGTTGAAAACACCCACCTATCCCTACATACCACATCATGCCATTAAAGTACATATCAGATACTATGCAGCCAAGCTACCAGAATATAGGCGATTAACGCCAAACAAAATACTTCCTCCATACATATAAATCCCACCCCAATAACAGATATAGAAATCAGATACAAAATAACAGAATAAACATACTCAACATGCTTATATACAGATATCGAAATAATTAGACTTGCATAGTATTATCTTACTCAGAACAGAATATCAGTCTATCAGATCCACAATTTTAAGGTTTGGTTAGCCCTTACCGACCCTACGGTACACAGTCAATCAGAGTGACCCATGTGACCTTAGGGAAAATTTTAGAATTATGGGCCCACATGCCTGTGTGGGCCAACACGCCTAGACTGGCCTTGCTCGTGTGGCCCACACGACCTGACCCAAGATCCACACGCCCGTGTGGCCCACACGGCCACACTCGAGCCACCACACTGTTGTGTACTGAGCACGGTCATGCCTTCGTCAACCACACGGTCGTGTCTCGCACACGGCCATCCACACGGGCAACCACACGCTCGTGTGGCATTGATAGTGCAGTTTTTCAACTTTCACCGAAACTCAAATTTTCGTATTTTGGGAACACACCTTGATTCGATTTTCATGCCACTGCAAACACGAACCCTCCAGAACCTAAAAAATGAAATCCCAACATTCAGAATTAAGTTAAGACACGATTAAATCGCAACTTCAAAATTGACAACAATTCCAATCAACCATCCAACACTTACTTCAAAACTCTGAGAAATCTCAACTACGATTCCGTAAAAGGGGATCCCATTTCCTCACGATTCACTACTGTCCAAAACTTAAAATCAGCCAAGGGAACGAATGAATAGAATGATTAACAACTTAAGGAAACAACAACCCCAATCCACACGAAAAATTACTCATTGTATTTACCAGATTGCACAAAAACACTGACGAACTGAAAACCAGGATTGTTGAATGGAATTTCGACAGAATTACAAACGCGAGATAGCAAAATATTTTTACCAGACAAAAGGGAAGAACGTCAAAACTATTTGGGAGTTTGGAAGAAAGAGAAAAAAAGAAAAAAAAAGAGATATTCCTCAAATCCCTTAATTATCTTCCACTAACCCACTTAACTCATAATTTCTCAAAAATTTAGCTCCACCGAAACTCTTTAACAGATATTCAAGCAAAAATTTACACCCTTGCTAACGCATGGATTCGAACACAGAATCTCCAACACATTGACCCCCTTACCACTCGAACCAGTAGGCTCATTCTAATATGAATTCACAGGCAATTAAATAAAAGCCCACTAAACAAGGATAAGGCTTGGATTAAAAAATATCAAAAATTTGCCAAAGGTGATGACTTGAACCCAAGACCTCACACACACGCCCAGAACACTTAACCACTAAAGAAGATACACATTTGTGTTAAAATTGTACAGAAATAGAAATAAGAAAATTAGGGTGTTACAATCAATTTGGTTTTACAATGGTGAACTTCTCTCGATTAATTCACACTGGACAACAATTGATAGATGAGCCGTATGTAATTTCTTCTCAAGTCAAACAAGTTTTTTACTCGAAAGATCCAACTGATGAGGGTTGGTACATTGTACTCCGTAACACCCCTAGAGAGTTGTTTGACATGGACAATGGAAGTAGAGATGACATCGACGAAAGATCAGAAACTTTGCATTTTCCAGAACAAAACTTAAATGAAACTAACCCTAGTACTAGTACACAATTTCAATGAGTTCGCTAGGATGTGGATGAAGATATTTACGAATCATGATGTAGTAAGATTTTACGATTTTACGATTTTTTGATTTTTTAATTATAAATTATATGTAATATTATAATTTAAATCTTGATCTTGTTAAATATTTTAACTATTTTATGTGTATTGTAGATAAAATGCCTAGAAGAAGATTGCGAGATCTAAGTATTATTCAAAATCCTCCAAATTTGAAAGAAACAAATAATGAACAACAGATTACTATTGGATTTTCGAATGTTTCGAATACAACTAATGAACTTGTAAAAATTCAAAGTAATGTTAACTTTAATTTACATGCATGTTGACTTTTATTATTGATTTTTGTTTCAAATTCTTATATTATCATATACCATTTTTTTAGCTGAAAGTGGTGGAAGGTAGAAACAGTCATGGTCAGCCTATTGGATCAGAAGCTTGACTTTTAGTAGGATACTTGGGCATTATAGCATGAAATGCCAATCCATTGCCTAGCAACTATGAGTCATGGCATCATATGCTTGATAGTAATAAAAATCAAGCTCTCAATAATATTAAGGTAATAACGTGAATGTAATTTATAATACTTTGGTTTAAATTTCATTTATATTTACTTTCTAAACTTGTGTTATTTACAAGAGAGATTTACTTTAGAGGTCTCGGATAATTATATGAAGAAGGAATTAGGAAAGAAATGGAGAGACATAAAAGTACTTTAAAGAAGGAATATTTTAAGAAAAATATAACCCTCGAAGAGAAATTGCGAAATGTCCCACCGGGAATGCTGAGGTACCAATGGGAAGATGCAGTTAGATTTTGGAATTCAAAGAAAGGAGAGGTATTACATACTTCCAAACTCTTATAATTATTTCAGTTTATAGTTTTTACTATATACGTAATAATAATTTCATAACGTAGGATCGTGAGCGAGTTGGAACTACAAGTAGGCAAAAATAAAAATTCACGCACACAGCTGGGTCGATAAGTTTTGCTTGTGTAGCTGATGACGAGGTATTTTGAATTTATTAATTGTGTCAAATATTAATTACTTTCTACTAAATAATATTTTTCCTACTATATTGTAGGAACTGTCGTCTGGTCAAAAAGTTGGACGCCTTCAGCTTTTTGACATTACACATAGAAAGAAAGATGAATCTCCTATGACTACTGAAGCTACAAAAATTATGATATATTTACCTAATAAAATTTGAATTATTTTAAATATATATCATGTTTAATTATAATGGTTTAATTCATCGTTTGTAATGCAAATAATGCCAAGTTATGTTGCATTTGTTTTAATTATATATTTCGTTTCTAACTTTTAATTATATATTTCGTTTCTAACTCTTTGATTGATTTATTAGGAGAAACTAAAGGATAAAAGGGAGAAGTATGAAGTGATGGCTTTTAGTGGTAGTTCTGTTAATCTTGACGACATCGATAATTGAATTATTACTAAAGTTTTGGGTCCTGAAAGGTTTGGTCAGGTTCGATTTCAAGGATCTTTTGTTAACCCAACCCAATATTTTGGATCCAGCTCACAGTAATACATGCCTTCGGGGAATTAGGCTCAAGCTGAAGTTTAGAGGTTAAGAGAGCAGATGGCTCAGATGCAAGCGAGCACAATTGAGCAAATTGCTCAACTTAAATCGGAGGTAGCATCGAGAGAAGTAGAGGCTCAAAGGAAATATAATGAACTCCAACTACAACTTAAAGTGGAGGGAGCAGCAAGAGAAGCAGAGGTAGCAAGAAAATATGACGAACTCTAGCTACAACTTCAGAATATGATGAAGATGTTTCAGTAGAATCAATCGCATAATCTACCATCTTAGACTTTTGTTTTCTTATTATGATAATATTTTAACAATATAACTTTTGAACATAATATATTTTGTTATTTCATTTATTAATTTAGATTATATAAATATTTCTTTCGTGATAGTATCATTTAGATTTGAAGTTTTTGGTTGGATTTGATGTTACAGGAAATTATGTTGACAATTCGGGTTCTATATGAATGAAAAAGGGTTGGTAAAATCTGTTAAAGTTGGTGGCGTTTTTTCACAAATGCCGCTAAAGAACATGAGCTTTAGCAGCGTTTGTGGGAGAAGCACCGCTAAAGGTCATATTCTTTAGCAACGTTTGTGTTAGTGGGAGAAGCGCCACTAAATGTCATGTTCTTTAGCGGCATTTGTGGCAATTGCACCGCTAAAGGTCATGTTCTATAGCGGCGTTTTCGACATAAACGCACCAAAATTTAGCGGCGTTATCTATAGCGGCATTTTTTGCGGCGCTTATCAAGACGCCGCAAATTATTTTAGCGATGCCTATAGGGCCAAAAAACACTGCTAAAAACCTATTTTGCTGTAGTGAATTTTCATATCTAAAACTATAAAAGCATAAAATACAACCCTAAGAAAAAGAAAGAAGAAAGAGAACCACATATTATTAACAACCATTTTAAATAATAGTTTAAAATTATTATTATTTAATTATAAGAATAGGGTAAAACCTTAACAGCAGCGCAATTCGAACTCAAATCATATCTGAGACAATAAACACCCTAACCATCAAGCCAACACATAAAGTTTAATAATTAAAAATTATTTAGCAATAAGAATATTACTAATATTAAACTAATTTAACTATCATATGTAAAATATTTTAACTAATCTCATATAAAGTACCTTGAGTATAATGTAGCTGCTTCTTCTTCCGCCTCCTATCAAAATGAACAAAAAATCCTTCAAAAGATGTTTCTTAAATTTCAAACGCAAAAAACAAATTTTTCATTGAAAAATAACATTACCTTTGAATATAAACAAAGGGTAATATTTTAAAAAAAGTATAGCTTGCAAGTAAAAATATATAAAGATTTGATTTTTAAGGGTAAAAGATTTTTAACTAATTAAGTCTTGTGGTGGAAAACACACTCAATTTAGTTTTTAAATGTTAAAAATTAATTAATTAAGTTTTTTGACTAATAATTTTCATCGTTGATTATCACTTTAACGATGTGGTTGTTAATAACCGCTAAGCCAACAGTTATGTTGTTGATTAATAAACAAATATATATGTTTTTATAGTTTTCTTAGGAAATGTTTTATAGCTAAGCATTTATAATAATCATATAATATAATATTGAATCTTATTGATAAAAATATATTAAAATATCATTTGTTATATGATTATTTTAATATTATGTCATAGTTATTAAAAAATATTTTAGTATTTTATATTAATTAAAAAATTATAATTTAAAGGTAAATTTTATATATTTATTATTTAATATAAATAAATCAAATTTATATAAAAATGAAATATCATTTATTTAAGGTTAATTACTTTTTTATTCCTTGACATCATTTTACCCAATCAAACTTCTCGATTTCATTCCTATGAATAACTACAGGAATCACGCATATAAGGGTAGATTGATACAATATAAACCTCTAGTAAAATACCCCCTCGTAACCCAGCGGATAAAGTACATTACATAGTCTGTTTTAGGGATTGGCGACTTAACCATTCCGTGACTTTGGCACTGGACGTTCCAAAAATGGGTACTATCGGGTCGGGTGAATTCAATAATAGATGCCTGGTGGCATTCCAGCTTTCCTTCTCCTTTCAGGACCTATCCGAAAGAGAACCCAGTACTTCTCAGTCGTGAATATCTGAATAGGGCGAACCGCCTTGTGGATATCTTTGCTTCAGAACAAAACAATTAGAATAGAATTAGGCTCGATCAACTAGAATGTGTATTATTCATATATTATCCATATAAAGGATCTTCCAATTGAGAAGATCCAGCGACCTGAGACGAAGAGAAAGGTCTATCTATTTTATTTAGTTATTCAGTTAAACCAATGATTCGTTATTGGAGCAGATAGCAACAACCATTTCATCTGACATACGTATTTTTGATTTTCCAACTATTCAAGTCATGCTCTATTCTATTTTAACCAACTAAATATAACGTCACCAAGCATTTTTCATGTTATCACTATTTTATGGTTATTTAAATCCATTCTAGATGAATTATAAAACTTTTTTAAAACTATCACTACAGGAAATTAAACTTTTAGTGGCGTTTTTAGTGACGTTTGAATCGAAAACTCTGCAAATATATACCATTAGTGGCGTTTTTCCTATAAACGCTATAAAAGGTAAAACAATAGCTGCGTTTGCAAAAAGTAAAGCAATAACGGCATTTTTCTCATAAACGCCGCAAAAGGTAAAGCAATAGCAGTTTTTTCCCATAAATGCTGCGAATAAATGCTGCGAATTATTTTAATTTTTATTGAAACGGCGCCATTTTTATTCTTCGATACAAACCGAATCCCTTTTCTTTCTCAAACGGCGCTGTTTTTCCCAACAATGTCTGATATCATCTCCTCCAATTCCCTTTTCTTTCTTAGTCTGTTCTTTGCTTGACTAAAATATACAAACCTGTTCTTCTATTTTATACCCAAAAATCCTCACAGTTCTGCTCTACAAATATATTACCTTCCCCATCCACATTATTTGATTTCCCAAAATCCTAAACACCCACTGTGCCCCCCTTTCCTCAGAAGCTGTAATCAAGCAACCGATGCCTAGCCACTTTACCCAGCAGCCAACTCACTCGCCAGCCTCCGTGAGTTTTAGCAAGTATATGAGGTTTTTCATATTTTTTGGTTTGGGTTTGTTAAAATTTACTTTTATCATGTATATCGTGTTAAATTTTAGAAATTGTTTTAGCTTCAATCCACATTGTCTTTGGTTGGTTCTGCTTCCTTTAATTTTCAATCGTGTTAAAATTTTAGAAATTTTAGCTTCAATCGTGTTAAAATTTTAGAAATTTTTTAATTTTCTTATTGGCTTTTTATTTTTGTGTTTTTCTTTAATCTCTAGACCTTCTGTAATTTATTTTCTCTTTTCTTCTGAATTTTGGGTTTTCATTGATGGTTTAGTTAAGTACATTTTGTTATTATGCTGGTTGGGTGCTTAGAAAATTGGGGTAATAGGAACATAAGTGCTTGATTAACTAAATTATTTAGTAGCATTGTTTCTTTTTAAGAACATAAGCATTTGTTTTGGAAGAATTTACTTGAAAGGTAAACAATTTCCTATATATATATATTAGCAAAATACGAATATAGAAAATATTAATCTACCCTAAATATATATATTGTTTTGGAAGAATTTAGGTGAAAGGTAAACGATTTCCTATATGAGTTGAAATCTAAAGACTAATTGGCATGCCCTGCAACTTGAATTTCGGTGAGGGATGGACCAAAATCATTCTAACATATAACCATTCCAATTTTTGTGATTGATATACTAGTTAATGAGATAGTCACTTATAAAAATTCAATTTTTTGAAAAAATAATAAAATTTTATTTAAACATGAGAGTTTTGATATAGATATGTGTAAATAGTAATCTTCTAATTATATGATATAACACATAATAACCCAATCTAGCGATGTGTGTTGTTGTTGCTGATAGCTTCTACTCAAATGCTTCCAAGTATAAACTTTATCTTATAATTTGAGTTTTTATCACACCAGTTTTAAGATGTGGTACTAATGAAGGTTTAGTAATTTTGATGTTTAGGAAATCTTTTAGCATTTAAGGAAGCTTCACGATTTTTTTTTCTATTTGCAAGCTGGTTTAGGTAAATAATTGCTAGCACTTGGTGTGTGTATCTACTGTACTGGGTTTATGAATGTTAATTTGTTTTTCTTGCAGGGTTTTGGTTTGGGAAACATTAAAGTTTGGGTTTGGAGATACGTAGTTATCAGCATTAGTTGGCAGATAACATTGTCCCAGTGCAGGCCACAGGTGTTCCCCTCTCCACCCAAACATAATCTTCCGTGCCAAGGTGCGCTATCCTTTTTAATTTCTCAGCTCAACTTTTCCGTTTTTCCCCTATTGTAACAAGTTTCTGTTGTTCCAATAGGGTCGGAAGCGTGTAAATTATTGTACTAAAAAATCACACAAAGTTCAATTCCTAAGGAAGAGAGGTGGATCACATGGATCTCTTAAATACCAAGTCTTTCCTTAGACAGAATATCCCTTCTATAGTAATTTAATAGCACAATTAAATACTACTATTATACCCTCAAATATTGAAAGAAAAATAGGACAAGAAAGAACACAAGAGATTTAACGAGGTTCGGTAAATTATACCTACGTCCTCGGGCACTAATACCAGATGATAACTTTACTATCTCCAAAGTATTACAAACAAATAGAATTCCTTAAGAATTCTCAAATGGGAGAAGAGAGAAAACTAAGAGAGAAAGATTGGTTGGGATGAATTGAAATGAGAAATGAGAAGGCCTATTTATAGAGCCCATTATCTCAAGGACCAAAAAAAAAATTATCCCTTGCCACTTTTCCAAAGTTGGTGGTTGTCATTATTGATTGTCTCCCATTAATGTTAACGGCAACCATTATTAATTGTCTTCCATTAATGTTAACAATCTCCACCTTGAAGATTTGATTAGGATAATCACATCTTCACACACTTCCTTCAACTCCCCAAATTCGATAAAGCTATCTTTTGTAGTGCCTACAAATGCGCTCTCGAGCGCCATACACCTGAAGGTGCTCAAATTCTCAGGATGTTAATCAAGTTCAAACAATGATTAAACTTGATTGTTGTTACCACCTTGGTCATCATATCTGCAGGATTATCTACTGTTGGAATCTTCTGAAGTAGAATTTTTCCTTTTTCAAAGACTTCCCGCACAAAGTGATATCTTACGTCGATATGCTTGGTTCTTGAATGATAGACTTGATTTTTCGCTAAATGAATAGCGCTCTGACTATCACAATATAAACTTATGTGACTTTGAACAACTTCTAAGTCTTTCAACAATCCATTAAGCCAAATAGCCTCCTTAACAGCTTCTGTAACTGCCATATATTCTGCCTCTGTAGTAGACACAGCTACTGTAGACTGTAAGGTAGACTTCCAACTCACTGGGGCTTTCGCAAGAGTAAACAGATACCCCGTAGTTGAACGACGTTTATCTAAATCACCAGCAAAGTCGGAATCAACATATCCAACTACAAACTGACCAAGTGCTTCATCCTGTTCAAAAATTAGACCAACATCTACGGTTTTTCGAAGATACCGTAGAATCCATTTCACAGCTTGCCAATGTCCTTTTCCAGGATCATGCATATACCTGCTCACAACTCCAACAGCTTGTGAAATGTCAGGCCTCGTACACACCATCGCATACATCAAACTCCCAACTGCATTAGCATATGGGACTTTCGCCATATATTCTCTTTCATCTTTAGTCTTCAGAGATAATTGAGGACTAAGTTTCAAATGAGAAGCAAGTGGGGTACTTACATGTTTTGTGTTTTCATTTACACCAAAACATTGTAATACCTTTTTCAGATATTGCTTCTGATTTAAACAGAGCTTGCCTCTCGGTCTATCTCTACTTATCTCCATGCCGAGAATCTTCTTGGTCTCACCTAGATCTTTCATCTCGAACTCTTGATTCAACTGAGCCTTCAGCTTATCTATCTCATTTTGGCTCTTCGAAGCGATTAACATATCATCAACATACAAGAGTAGATAAATGAAAGATCCGTCATGCAGCTTCTACAAATATACACAATTGTCATATTTGCTTCTTGTGTACTTCTGCCTTCTCATAAAGCTATCAAATCGCTTGTACCACTGCCTTGGGGATTGCTTCAATCCATATAGCGATTTGTTAAGCTTACAAACCCAATTTCTACCACCAGCATCTGTGTATCCTTCTGGCTGAGTCATATAGATCTCCTCTTCTAACTCACCATGCAAGAAAGCCGTCTTAACATCAAGTTGAGCTAGCTCCAAATTCAACTGTGCTACCAAGGCCAACAAAATTCTAATGGAGGAATGCTTCACAACAGGGGAAAATACATCATTGTTGTCAATTCCCTCCTTCTGAGCGTAGCCTTTAGCTACCAATCTTGCCTTGTAGCGAATATCCTTCTTGCTAGGAGATCCATCTTTCTTTGCGAATACCCACTTGCATCCGATTGCCCTTTTACCTTTTGGTAATTGCGCCAACGCCCAAGTATTGTTCTTCCGGAGAGACTGCATTTCTTTATCCATGGCGCTTTTCCATTTATCACTTTCTAAGCTTTGCATTGCTTCTTGATAAGTGATAGGAATATCATCAACAACGGGAAGGGCGTAGGCCACCATATCAGTAAATCGAACAGGTTTACGAATTTCTCTCCGTGGCCTTGCAACTGCAACTGGTTCTGGTGTACTTAGTGGTTCTTGGGTCAGAACCTCTTCAACCTCTAATTCCTCCATTGTGGCTGGAGAATTAGACTTATTAACTGGGCAAATCCCCATCTGCTCAAACTCCACCTGTTTTGGAGTACACTCCACCTGCTGTGGAGTATTGCTCGTCTGAATATCTTTATCTGCTACCTTTTTCAATGTGGCAGATTCATCAAAGGTAACATCTCTGCTACAAATCATTTTCTTTGTGCTTAAGCACCAAAGACGAAATCCCTTCACTCCAGAAGTGATTCCCATAAAGAGAGCTTTCTTTGCCCTCGGATCTAACTTTGACTCCTTCACATGGTAATATGCAGTGGTTCCAAACACATGTAAAGAATCATAATCTGTAGCCGGTTTTCCAGACCATACCTCCATAGGAGTTTTTTTTTCTAATGCAGATGATGGCAAACGATTAACAAGATGGCCAGCGTATGTCACAGCCTCAGCCCAAAATTGCTTGCCCAACCCAGCATTGGACAACATACATCGAACTTTCTCCAGCAATGTTCGATTCATACGCTCTGCCAATCCATTCTGCTGTGGTGTATCCCTAACTGTGAAGTGTCGAACAATACCATACTCTTGGCACACATCGAAGAACGGATCACTTTTATATTCCCCTCCATTGTCCGTCCTAAGCCGCTTGATTTTCTTGCCAGTCTGGTTTTCGATCATAGTTTTCCATTTAAGAAAAACTCTAAGCACTTCATCCTTAGTTCTCATGGTATACACCCAAACTCTTCTGGAAAAGTCATCAACAAAAGTAACAAAGTAGTGTTTTCCTCCCAATGAATGTGTCTTGGAAGGCCCCCACACATCTGAGTGAACATATTCCAAAATACCTTTTGTATTATGGATAGCAGTACCGAATTTCACTCTCTTTTGCTTTCCTAGAACACAATGCTCGCAAAATTTTAATTTGCAAGCCTTTGCACCTTTCAACAATCCTTGCTTTGCCAGAATTTGCAAGGATTTTTCGCTGGCATGTCCCAACTTCATATGCCACAACTGTATTGAGTCCAATTCTTTGTTGCCGGAAGCTGCAGCGACTGCTCCAATAACTGTACTAACTTGGTAGTAATACAAGTTATTTTTCCTGATGCCCTTCAATATCACAAGTGCGCCAGATGTCACTTTCAAAATCCCATCTCTCATAGTAACAACTGAACCATTGGATTCTAGGGCTCCCAATGAGATGAGATTTTTCTTCAAACTGGGCACGTACCGAACATCAGTCAGAACTCTGGTTGATCCATCTTTATTCTTTAATTGGATTGAACCTATCCCAACAGTTTTACAGGCATTGTCATTGCCCATATAAACAACTCCTCCATTTAGTTCTACTAAATCAGAGAACCACTCCCGGTTAGGGGACATATGATAGGTACAACCCGAATCCAATATCCACTCATCTGAATGGAACGACGATGATGATGCAACCAGTGATAGTTCAGAGTCACTGGTATCATGCTTTGCAACACAAGCATCTACAGCAGCTTTTCCCTTATTCTTTAGCTTTGGACAATTTTTCTTCCAGTGGCCTTTCTCATGACAAAAAGCACATTCATCTTTCCCGAGTCTGAACTTTGACTTTGATCTCCCCTTTTGAGTTTTCTTCCGAGTGTATGAACGACCTCGGACTACTAAAGCTTCTGTATCTCTGATTGAGTTTTTCTGTTTGTCTTTCTTTCTCTGTTCATAACTGTATAAGGCCGCACAGACTTCGCTCAGAGATATATCACTCCTGCCATGAAGTAGAGTAGTTTCTAGGAACTCAAACTCCTCAGGAAGTGAGCCCAACAGCATCAAAGCCAAATCTTCATCTTTGAATGTCTCATCCATATTCAGCAAATCAGTGACTAACTGATTAAATTTGGTGATGTGATCATTCATTGTGGTACTCGGGACGTATGTGAAGCGAAACAGTCTTTTCTTCAAGTGGAGCTTATTTTGACTGTTTTTCTTCAAAAATTTTTCTTCAAGTGCCACCCACAACTTATTTGCAGAAGTCTCCTTTGAAAAAGCATACCTCTACTCTCGAGAAAGGCATGATCGAATTGTGCCACATGCCAACCGATTGATCGCCTTCCAATCTTTCTCCTGTACATCATCTGGTTTCTCTTCATCAATGGCAATGTCTAGACCCTGCTGAAAAAGGGCATCTAGAACCTCACTTTGCCACATACCAAAATGGCCCGTGCCATCAAAGATCTCCACGGCCAATCTTGCATTTGCAATTGTCGGTCTTGTCCACATGGACGATGTTGAAGCTCCTACACCGACCGTTTTCTCCATAATCTTTCAATATACCTAAGGAAATCTTTTCTGATGTGGAAGATCAGTTTAAACTGCAACCACAGAGCATACTACGATTAACCTTAGGCTCTGATACCACTTGTTGTTCCAATAGGGTCGGAAGCGTGTAAATTATTGTACTAAAAAATCACACAAAATTCAATTCCCAGGAAAGAGAGGTGGATCACATGGATCTCTTAAATACCAAGTCTTTCCTTAGACAGAATATCCCTTCTATAGTAATTTAATAGCACAATTAAATACTACTATTATACCCTCAAATATTGAAAGAAAAATAGGACAAGAAAGAACACAAGAGATTTAACGAGGTTCGGTAAATTATACCTACGTCCTCGGGCACTAATACCAGATGATAACTTTACTATCTCCAAAGTATTACAAACAAATAGAATTCCTTAAGAATTCTCAAATGGGAGAAGAGAGAAAACTAAGAGAGAAAGATTGGTTGGGATGAATTGAAATGAGAAATGAGAAGGCCTATTTATAGTTGAGGTTCAAGGACCAAACAATAAATAGCCCATTATCTCAAGGACCAAAAAAAAAAAATTATCCCTTGCCACTTTTCCAAAGTTGGTGGTTGTCATTATTGATTGTCTCCCATTAATGTTAACGGCAACCATTATTAATTGTCTTCCATTAATGTTAACAGTTTCAACTTGCTATGTTTAATGGTATTGATGCATATTTATGCATGGTTTCTATTATTTGCTTTCTTGATATGCCTATTTATGCATGGTTTCTTCGAATTTGGTTGCAATGTCCTTATTTGCTTTCTTGCTATGCTTATTTATGCATGGTTTCTGTTTTTCTTTTTTTAGAACACAATATATGATTGGCCATGGTTTCTGTTTACAACTAAAGATCAGCAAAATAAGTTTACAAACAGTTGGTCAATAGACCAAAGAAATAAAGTTGGAGCAGATGGACCATTAAGATTGTTAGACATTAAGGTGAAGAAATAAACTCTACTGATTAACTGTATTCATAATATTTGGAAAAAGAAAAAAGTAATCTGCATTGCTACAACATGCAATGGTAACTACAGTGTCTGCCGAAGTATAAACCAGTAAAAGAAATCACCTTGGGGTAATCTAACTTACTGACATATGAAGTTCAACAAAAGCTTGTCATGACACGATAATAAACAAATTTCCTATACATAATTTTTTTTCTTGATTTATTTATGTGTTCTTTCATATACAGCATGAATAGTGTAAAAAGAAAAAATTGGTTGAAGTTGAGTAGGTGTAGACAATATTTCATTCTTTATTCATCTCTCTTTCTTGCTCTCTATTACCCTTTTATTTTTCAGCTGGTGTTCCATGCACCACAATTCCTTTCGAAGAATGAAAATTGAAGCTTTTTCTTTCCATCTTTCTTTGTTCAGGTTATTATTTTTTTATTATTATTTACATTTGGAGCTTCATAAAATTGGCACAAGTGTTGACTAATTGTTGCTGGAGCTATTTGAATGTTGCCCAATCTTCATTTCTTACTTCTAATGCTGTAACTGTTTCCATTGAATTTTGATTTTTTTTCTTTCTAATGGTTGTAGGAAAATATCAATTGTCTGCTCGACACATAGAGACAGGTAAATTCTTCTTCTTCTTCACTATTTATTTTTGTTCAAAATATTTGGTTAAAAGTTTCCTCATTTTGACATGTAATTTACCCTACTATCCTTTTATCCTAGCTACCATCTTCCTTTTGCTTTCCTTCTTGCTCTCTTTTTTACACTGTTTTCTTTTGGGAAAAAGAAAAAGAAAACAAATCAAGTAAGAAATTTAAGAAGGTCCAACTCATGGGCAGCCAGATAGCTGCCTTCATTCATATTTTCCATTTTATTTTTTTTAAGTATGTTCTGAAAAATTATACAAATTATATATTTTATTTACTAAGAATGCATCAAATAATGAAATATGAATAGAAAATGCAAGGAGTACTTCTTTAATTAGATTTTTGACTGAAACAAATGACAAGTTTTAACAATATATGTTTTTAAATTGTATATAATTAATCGTTGCTTTTTCCATGTTATGTGAATCTATTTAATGAGATTTATAGATATATAAGTTTCAATTAGCTATGGTTTAATTTGACATTTGTCAACAATTAAAACGATATTAAGTTGATTGTTAGGTGTTTCTCTTCAAATATAGCATCTAACTTTATATCATATTTATAAAATTAAAATAAAAAAACTTATTTACTGAATATTGGATATTTCCAATGCATTTTAAGTAGTGAATTTCTCTTATACAATTTACCTATTTTTAAATTTTTACTATCTCTTGAATCTATTTCAGATGCCCATATTTAAGTTAGCATAATAGTTGAGAATTTTTTAAAATATATTAAATTTTATAACAAAAATGCAAGTAAATTATAGATTTATGGTAAAAACATTTTTGCCCAAATATTTGAAAAATGATTACTCAAATTTAAAAAAAAAATTGTGAGATGAATTAACTAGACCTATAGTAAAATAATTTTTATTGATAAAATAGTACAAAATTAAGTAATTGTGTTAATTAATTTTGACTATATTGGTGGAACCTTTTCTTTAAAAGAGAACAATTTTTTATTTTATTTTTAAATTAAATTAAATCCTTATAATATGAGTCTTATTTTAAAATTTTGATAATCTGACTCATTAAATTAATTAGTTGAAAATTAAAATAATCCTTTAATTATATATAAAATGTGTTATATCACTTATTGGTTTTATTAATTTTTTTTAAAAAATATAATGTAATCTAAATTGTAAGTGTAAAATAAAAGACTTAATCCTACTATGCTCACCAATTTACAATTTTACATATGCATCGAACTACTTAGGATTCAATAAATTTAAATAACATGAATTAATATATATTAATGCTAATTTATCCTATAATTTATTTATTATGTTTTTTTAATTGAAGCAGTGAATTAAATCCTTACAAAAGAAGTATTCGATAGGCTCGTTTGAATTGCCTAATCAAACAACATTTTAAGCTCTCCTTAATTGCATTTGTAAGTACCTCGTATTACTTTACATGTTTTAATTTAATACAACATTTTTTTGAGATAAATCCATATTAGTGATTTGAATTAAGGCATAATTTCTTACATATCTCCTTGTGATATTACTATTTTAGGTTAAATGTGTTTATTTAATTATATAAGTACCACGTTTCTTATAAATAAACAAACATAAATAGTAATAAACAAATTATAAATAAATAAAAGAAACACATAAACAATAATAATATTAATTATATAATTAAACAATAGTTGATTTTAAATGATTTACTAAACCATTTTTAAATTAGCATGAAGATAATTAGTTTGGATAAGTTTCATTTATATTAGGTTAATTTAATAAAAAAATTTTAAATTTTTATTAATGTTGATTTCAACTTAACAAACGAATATAAATAAACAAAGATCCAACTCATAAACTATTTATTTACAGCCTTAAATTTACAGAATAAAAAATTTAGATTAATTAATCATATTATAAACATTGAGATATAAATTTGAGCATAATATAAAAATTAGAATTGAAATTTAACTTAAATCTATTTAGAACACTTAAGTAATCATATTATAAACATGAATTAAATCTATTTAGAACACTTAAGTAACCGTAATTTATTGTCAACTTTAGACTTCAAGAACTACAAAATGAATAAGAGTTGGATGGATTTGTCAAGGGTAAGCAACGATTATCGAAATGGAGTACAAAATTTTCTAAATTTTGCATTTTAAAATGCAAGCCAAGAGAATATGATTCTTTGCCTGTGTAAAAAGTGTGGCAACATCAATTGGCATATTCGTGAAGTTGTTTACGAACATCTAATTGTTGATTGCTTTATTCGGGGGTATAAAAAATGGATTTTCCATGGAGAGTGTACACCTTATAGAACCTCTTCAATGATTAATTCGACTTGTCCTTATAGAGAAGATGACATGGAAGGTATGTTGCGGGATGCATTTAATATGCACAGTCATGGTTTGCTTGAAATTATTGCATCCAATGATTGTGCTATTGGTGGAAATACTTTTAGTGAAACATGAATAAGTGCACCTGATGCAGAGTCAAATGGAGAAGCGACAAAGTTCTACAAGTTACTTAATGAAATGAATAAAGAACTCTATGAGAGATCAAAATTTTCAAAATTTTCAAAATTGTCCTTCTGCATTCTTCTTTTTCACTTAAAATGTTTGGGAGGATGGATAAAAAATTCTTTTACATTGTTGTTAGAGTTTTTGAGAGATATGTTTCTATTTGTAAAAATCCCCCATTTATGCAAAGATATGAAGAAACTGATAAAGGATTTAGGCATTGGGTACGATAAAATTCATAGTTGCCCAAATGACTGCATGTTGTATTGGGGTGATCGAAAAAACCAACAGTCTTGTCATGTTTGCGGTAAATCTCGTTGGATGAATAGGAATACAGAAGATGTGAATGAGGATGAAGGTGATGCACAATCAATAAAGAAGCCAACAAAAATTTTGCGATATTTTCCACTAATACCAAGGCTTTAAAGGCTTTTTATTTCATCAAAGATAGCCGATCCTATGAGGTGGCATCATGATCAATGAACCGATAATGGATTATTAAGGCATCTTTCAGATACTTTAGCTTGGAAATCAATTGATAGTAAATTTCCAAGCTTTGTAAGCAATCCTCAGAATGTGAGGCTCGGGCTAGCATATGATGGATTTAATCATTTTAAAATCATGAGTACTTCGTACAGTACTTGGCCTATAGTACTTGCTCCTTACAATTTGCCTCTGTGAATTTGCATGAAGCAATATTCTTTTATCTTATCTATGATTATCCCTGGAGAGAAAGGTTAGAGGAATGATATTGACATTTATTTGCAGCCACTTATTGAAGAGTTGAAACAGTTATGGGTGGGTGTTGAAACATATGATGTCTTGAGAAATGAGAACTTTTATTTACGTGCAGCCTTGTTGTGGACTATTAATGATTTCCCAGATTATGCCAATTTATCTGGTTGGAGTACCAAAGAACGTTATGCTTTGTATTGTTATGCTGCGCAAACATGTTCGAAGTGGTTATACAATGGGAATAAGTTCTCTTATATGGGGCATCATCGGTGGTTAGATGAAAATTATAGATTTAGATTGTAGAGGGCCTTATTTGACGGTACTAAAGAGATCAGAGAAGCTTCTGAGCAGACCATTGGATCTAAAATCTTATTCATGTTAAAAGATATCAATTTTAGTTACGGGAAGATGAATCAACCACCTAACACGTAAACAAAGAAAAGACCGAGGGAGGCGCATGCTGGCGATGTTAACAGGCAAAGTGATGATAAATCTAATAAAGAGGATGATCCTAATGAGGCGGACTTGTGGAAAAAAAGAAGTATTTTTTTAGTTGCCTTATTGAGAGAATCATATTTTGCAATAGAATCTTGATGTCATGCATATTGAAAAGAATGTTTGCGAGAAAATCATCGGGACAATTCTCAATGTCGATAGAAAATCGAAAGGCAATCTTAAGAGTCGACTTATGTAGCACCCCAAACCCGGCCCATACGTTATAGCCGGATTCGACAAGCCACATCGAAGTATTCAAAACATTTTTGATCCAGAAAGAAAACTTACTGAGTGTTTTAAAAGATGATTTCATTATAGGTTAAAGTGAATGGAAGCTGTGCATCAGGTAGGAAACCAGAAAAGAGGAGGTGAGTCCATCGGACTGCTTAAGTACCAAACTCCCTTCGAATCCAATCCTAGACATGCAAACCGCCATTGCCATACCTTAACGTCATGTATATTTCTAGGAAACCGATTTGATTAAGTCCTTTTTAGGAAAAGTGATTAATTTTGGAAAATATCTTCATTGCGGAAGCTTTGCTTGTTTTCGTGTTATTTTGAAATCAATTACTGTTTTTGAAAACGCGCCCTAAAGCTATCTAATTTCAACATTTAAAATATAAATATTACCTATCTTAATAAAACATATAAAAACCATCAAAAATAAATAAGCGGCCTTATTACATTTAAAAGCCCAAAACCTCAAACGTAATTAAAAGGATGTCCAGTTCACCAGAAGAAAATCAAACTTTCAGAATGGGTGGCTACTCCGAATTCCCTCACAGCTCCAAGCCCACTATGGTTGGGGATTTCCTGCTTGGATGAAAATAAAAGGGATGAGTTTGGGGAAACTCAGTGTGTAAGGAAAACCCATTCAAAGCCCAAGTCAGCTCAAGCCTATTGGGCCTAAGCCCATTCAGGTAACAGTGGTACTAGACCAGAGCCCTTTTCAGATTACAATAAACTGGGCCTTAGCCCCTTATTTAGATAACAGTATGGCCCATAGGCTCATTTCAAAATACATGCAACATCAATAACATATGCAAGCCCATTTGAGGAGACTACTCAACCCACCAACCACAACACTTCACCCGTACCAGCCATACACTTCATGTAGGGATAGCTCAACCCACCCAGCCGAACACTCCACAGTTGCAGCATTGCTGCTCAGTTAATAGTAAATTGAGGCAAAGCCTCCAGTACGTGGACAAGCCACTTTCAGTACTTCCTTCGTCAATATCCCAATCCCATGCATCAGATAATAACATTATGGCATGCAGTAAATAACAACAGGTAAACATGCATTTAAGTCAATTTAACCCTACGGGTATTTCGGTAATTTATCTCTTAGGGGTAAAACTGTAAATTTTTCATTTTTAAAGGTATTTCAGTAATTTATCTATTTTAGGGTTTTTCATGCATATTCCTACATTTCACGTACTACAGAATCACGTACCGAGGGTTCTTACCGAATTGGGCCCATTGGCCCATCATTCCAATTTTGGCCCATTAAGCCCAAAAATATCGAGGGCACAGAAATCATACACTTTGCAGTCCAAACATTGCAACTTACCAAAAACATTAATCGATTTACCTCATGAGTATTCGCACACTCGCAAATCTACAAAATACCGATTTTCGGCATTTCGGCTTTTCGACTTTTGCCGATCTAGACTATAAAAGAGGGTGTTAGTTACACACCTGTTTGCGGCGATATGCTGACGAGATCCACACACGAACTGCCTATAATTGGATTACTAACACATTAATCTAACTATTCAAATACGAACTACGTATTAACCCCTTACAATATTCGACCAACCACACCTACAGATCATAGTAAGCTTATAAGAAAACAATAAGCAATTCATTAACAAATTTTTGTCAATGTTTACCACATAATCATAATTTCACTGCAAGCTGTCTTCCTGAGCAACAGTCACTAAATTATTTATAACTGGAGCTACGAAACTCCAAATCAAGTGCCGTTAATTTTCCCTGAAAATAGACTCATATATCTTCTATCCGTAAAATTTTCAGAATTTTTGGTATGGTCAATCAATACCAGATTTTTCTTAAAGTTTCCCATGTTTCACTATTTGACTAATCTGATCACACTTCATTACGAATCAAATTTCTCATTGTACAGAATTCAAAATTTGTTCTCGTTTATTCCATTTGAAACTAGACTCATTAAGCTTTAATTACATAATTTATTCAGCTTCTAATTCATCTCCCACAATTTATGGTGATTTTCCAAAGTCACGTTACTGCTGTTGTCCCAAGCAGATTTATTACCAAATTCACTCTTTCACACATAACTTGCATGCTTGTTATTTAAACATGTATATCACCAATCAATCATCATATATCTATGATTTTACTTAAGTATAATCTCCATTTCATCATTTTAAAGCACAACATGTTAGCCGATTTTTTCCCCTTAGCATCTAAGGCACATGCATGCTCATTTGTTTGGCTCAACTTCACCTATCTTCCATTTTTCATCAAAAGAACATGAAACAACAACCATTTCCTTCATTTTAATTCATGACTAAATGCTCACAACACAACTAAAAACCAAAATATGCTTCAAGAGTTAAGGTAGAATCAAGAAGAACTCATGAACCTCAAAATAGAAGCAAGGTACCATGAACTTACCTTCAATTTTCTTCCCCAAGTGACCGAACATTCAAGAGCTTTCTCCTCTCCTTTCTCTTCTCTAACTTTAGGCTATGATGAACAAAGATGGAGAAAACTTTGTTCTTTTCACCTCTTTTTCTTTTAATAAAATTTCATATTTCATCCATTTAATTCTTTAATACAAAAGACATGAAATGCCCATCATGGAACATTTACCTAAACCATTATCATGGAACATTTACCTAACCTATTATCATGGAATATTTACCTAATCCATTATCATGGAACATTTACCTAACCCATTACCAATTTGTACCATGAATTATGGATATCAAGTACTCATATTGTCTACAACAACATGATGGTTGGCCACTTCATGTAAAATAGGAGGTTTGTCATGTAAATCCTTCTATTTTGCACTCCTATTTATTTGGCCACTTCAATTTAGCCTATGGCATTTTTAAACATTTTCACATAGGTTCTATTTCATAATTTCACTCACAAATGATAAAATCAAAGCATGAAATTTTGTCAACATTCACAGAATTCCCGAAAATTGGGGCGTTACAACTTGATCTAGTTGACATAGGAATTCAACATGATCTTCATCCTCAATTACTTCCAAATGAAAAATTTTAGTTGCCGCTTTTTATTTTTGCAATGTCGAAGAAAGAAAAAAAAGTGTTTTGCATGGTGTTGAAGGATATAAAGGTCCCAAATACGTATGCATCAAATATATCTCGATGTGTGAGTCTTAAAGATCGAAGGATATATTCCCTAAAATCACATGATTGCCACATCTTGATACAATATTTACTGCTAGTTGCTTTACTATGTTGTATATAAAAAAAAGGTGACGTATTGTATAATTGAACTATCCAATATAATGAAAGCAATTTGTGGCAAAGTCTTGATTGTTGAAGAACTTGAGAAAGTACAAGATTGAGCCACCTTGACTTTATGCAACTTGGAGAAAATCTTTTCACCTTCGTTCTTCACTATTATAGTGCACTTGCTAATCCATCTCCCTCATGAAGCAAAACTTGGTGGACCGGTTTTTTATCGGTGGATGTATCCTATAAAGAGGTGCTAATTTATTTGAAAAGTTTTCATTCATTCATGAATATACCTTTAATTACAACTTTTGATAATGTTGTATATCGTGTTTATGTTCCTATTCAAATTGAAGTCTTATTGTCGAATAAGCTTTATCTAGAAGGATCAATTGCGAAAGTTACTTAGCAGAGGAGTGTATGACTTTCTACTCTAGATATTTAGATGTTAAAACAAGACTGAATAGACCAAGTAGAAATGCTGGGCTCACTAATAATAACTTAGCTAAAACTTATCTATTTCGAAGTTATGGACAACCAATCGGTAAAGTTGAAATTGCACACATAGATGATAAATCCTAGGTACAAGCACAACGATATGTTCTTTTTCACCATGATTCAATTGAACCATTATGCAAGTAAGTTTTAGAATTTGATAAATATTCATTTTTTTAATTTGTTTATTTTCTAACCAAGTAACCCAGTTTTTAACATAATGAGTTTAAACAAGTCTTGAGATCTCGTTCACCCTCCCGAAGATTACAACATCGAGAGATTCATAAGTTATTGACAGAATCTTTTCATGAATGGTTAGGGCAGATGGTATGCAACTAAAACTTTTAATGACAAATAATAATGTTTTCGTATAACATTATAATTAATTAATTTAATTTCAATTTCAATAGGTTTGGAGTGGAAAAGACGTCAATGAAGAAGTTAAATGGCTTTCCAAAGGTCCGAATAGAGTAGTAAAAAGATATAATGCCTTTCTCATTAATGGATTCAGGTTTCATACGAAGTCTCGTAAAAGATTGATGATGACTCAAAATTTTGGAATAGTTGTTAATTCTTCAATTACAAGTTATGCTAGTGCTAGGGACAGTAATCCTGTTAAGGGAAATGTGGAGTGTTACGAACTTTTTACGGACATTATTGAGTTGGATTACTATGGAAAACGGAAGATTGTCTTATTTCGATGTGATTGGGCTAATGTTAATACTGCTCACGGAATTAAAAAAAGATCAATTTGGTTTTACAATGGTGAACTTCTCTCGATTAATTCACACTGGACAACAATTGATAGAAGAGTCATATGTATTTTCTTCTCAAGTCAAACAAGTTTTTTACTCGAAAGATCCAACTGATGAAGGTTGGTACGTTATACTCCATAACACCCCTAGAGACTTGTTTGACATGGGCACTGGAAGTAGAGATGACATCAACGAAAAATCATAAACTTTGCATTTTCCAAAACAAAACTTAAATGAAACTATTCCTAGTACTAGTACACAATTTCAATGGGTGTGGATGAAGATATTTACGAATCGTGATGTAGTAAAATTTTATATTTTTTTTAATTATATGTAATATTATAATTTAGATCTCGATCTTGTTAAATATTTCAACTATTTTATATGTACTATTATTGTTATAATTAGTTACTAATATTTCAACTATTTTATGTGTATTGTAGATTATATGCCTAGAAAAAGATTGCGAGATTTAAGTATTATTCAAAATCCTCCAAATTTGGAAGAAACCAAAAGTGACCATCAGATTGCTATTGGATCTTCGAATGTTCCGACTACAGTTGACGAACCTGTAGAAATTCAAAGTAATGTTAACTTTAACTTACATGCATGTTGACTTTTATTACTGATTTTTGTTTCAAATTCTTATATTATCATATACCATTTTTTAGCTGAAATTGTGGGAGGCGCAAAACTTGAGGACATACGCTATTAAAGGATTCATACGATCTAAATTCTGTAGAGCGTGTCAAAGTATCTAAAAACAGTCATGGTTAACCTATTGGATCAAAAGCTCGATTTTTAGCAGGATACTTGGGCATTATAGCACAGAATGCCAATCTGTTGCCAATCAACTACAAGTCATGGCATCATATGCTTGATAGTAACAAAAATCAAGCTCTCGATAATATTATGGTAATAACGTGAATATAATTTATAATACTTTGGTTTAAATTTCATTTATATTTACTTTCTAAACTTGTGTTATTTGCATGAGAGATTTGCTTTAGAGGTATCGAATAATTATATGAAGAAAGCATTAGCAAAGAAATAGAGAGACCATAAAAGTACTTTAAAGAAGGAATATTTTAAGAAAAATATAACCCTCGAAGAGAAATTGCGAAATGTCCCACCGGGAATGCTGAGGTTCCAATGGGAAGATGCAGTTAGATTTTGGAATTCGAAGAAATGAGAGGTGTTACGTACTTTCAAACTCTTATAATTATTATGGTTTATAGTATTTACTATATACGTAATAATAATTTCATAATGTAGGATCGTGAGCGAGTTGGAACTACAAATAGGCAAAAAAAAATTCACGCACACAGTTGGGTCGAAAAGTTTTGCTTGTGTAGTTGATGACGAGGTATTTTGAATTTATTAATTGTGTCAAATATTAATTACTTTCTACTAAATAATATTTTTCCTATTATATTGTAGGAACTGTCATCTGGTCAAAAAGTTGGATGCTTTCAACTTTTTGACATTGCACATAGAAAGAAAGATGGATCTCCTATGACTACTAAAGGTGCAGAAATTATGATATATTTACTTAATAAAGTTTGAATTATTTTAAATATTTATCATATTTAATTATAATGGTTTAATTCATCGTTTGTAATGCAAATAATGCCAAGTTATGTTGCTTTGTTTGATTATATATTTTGTTCCTAACTCCTTGATTGATTTATTAGGAGAAACTAAAGGAGAAAAGGGAGGAGTATGAAGTGATGGCTTCAAGTGAAAGTTCTGTTAATTTGGACAACATTGATAATCGAATTATTACTGAAGTTTTGAGTCTTGAAAGGTATGGTCAGGTTCGATTTCAAGGAGGTCGGGTTCAATTTCAAGGATCTTTTGTTAGCCCAACCTAATATTTTGGATCCAACTCGCAGCAATACATGCTTTCGGCGAATCAGGCTCAAGCTGAAGTTTAGAGGTTAAGAGACCAGATTGCTCAGATGCAAGCGAGCACAATTGAGCAAATTGCTTAACTTAAAGCGGAGGCAGTATCAAGAGAAGCAAAAGCTCAAAGAAAATATGATGAACTCCAGCTACAACTTAAAGTGGAGGCAGTAGCGAAGGAAGCAGAGGTAGCAGTAAGGGCAGCAGAGGCAACAAGAAAATATGATGAACTCCAGCTACAGCTTCAAAATATGATGAAGGTGTTTCAGCAGAACCAATAGCAGAATCCGCCATCTTAGACTTTTGTTTTCTTATTGTGAGAATATATTAACAATATAATTTTTGAATATATTTTGTTATTTCATTTATTAATTTAGATCATATACATATTTCTTTCATCATAGTATCATTTAGATTTGAAGTTTTTGGTTGGATTTGAAGTTAAAGGAAAATATGTTGAAAATTTAGGTTCTATATGAAATAAAAATAAATTGATAAAATCTGTTAATGTTAGCGGCACTTTTTCCACAAATGCTGCTAAAGAACATGATCTTTAGTGGCACTTTTATCACAAACGCCGCTAAAGAACATGATTTTTAGCAGCGCTTTTACTACAGACGCTGCTAAAGAACATGATATTTTACAGTGATTCTAACTATAAACGCCACAACATGCTTGGCTCTCTTGCGGCATTTGTAAAAAAAAGAGTCGCTAAAAATCATGTTCTTTAACGGTTTTCATAATAAAAGCACTGCTAAAGATAATGTTCTATAGCGGCGTTTGTAGGAAAATCGCCGCTAAAGATATGTTTGTAATAGCCCAAATTTGACCGAGTCTTAAAACCAAAAAAACTTAAAATAAATAAATAAATGTTTATTTAAACAGTCTATATACAAAGCCCAAAAATTAAAACCCAACAGCCCAAAGACCTAAACCCTATGCCCGGTTACAACCTGATAGCCCATACCCAATTATGCTACTACCCCATTGTGACAGCCCTAAAGTGACCCTAGTAGGAAAGCGGTTTCGGGACCGCTAAACTGAGTCACCAAATTGTTTGAATATGATATTTATTGTCTAAAATAAATGTGTGAAAATTTTAAGCTTCTATTTAGTAAGTTGCATGTGAATTTAGTCAATAGGACTTATGTGTGACATTTTTGAAATGTGATAGATCAAAACATAAGGACCTATTAGTGCATGTTGAAAAAGGGGGGACTTGCATGTCAATTTTCCCCCCATCTAGTAGTGGCCGGCCATGACATTAGGATGGACAAAGGGTGATGGGCAAAACATGTCATAGACATGTTGTGTTGGTGCATCATGGGAGGAAACAATAAAATAATGAGCATGGTAATTAAATAATGAAAGGGAGGAGTGATGAAAAAAAAATGGTCTCATCCATGCCCCCCTTTTGCCGTGAATGGAAGAAAGAAAACAAAGAAAAAAAATGTGTGTTCATCCTTGAACATCCTTGACCGAAATTCAAAAGGAAAGAAAGGAGGAAATGTTGAAGAGGTTCGGCCATGCATGTAACTAGGCTAAGGTATGTTTGAGGTTGCTCCATGAGATTCATGTATATTTTAGTAGTTAGCTTGAGTTCTAACTAGCCCATGGTTCAAATCTTTACTATGTCATGGAGATGATATTCGGCTAAGGTGGATTTGTGTTGATATCATTTGCATGCTAAAAGTGAAGCTTTGTAATGGTGCATGTGATGGTGGATTGATGATTCTTGAATCTTCTTTTTAGCATTTTTGAGTGAGACATTAAGTTCTTTGTTTAACCATGACCAAAAATTGAAATGGTATGGTGTTGTGATGCATTCGGCCATGGTAGGAAGTAGAAGGGAAAAATATGGTTGTTGTTAGATGAAGTAGAGTCTAACGAATGAGCACATATGTGCATTAGTTGCTAGATGGAGAAGAATCGGCTAGCAAGTTGTGTGCTAAGGCCGAATATAATTTTTGTATATTAATGAGTAATGCATGTGTTAAATTGATGGAAAGGGAGAGGATGCTTTACTAGTGTATATATGTGTGTATTAGCCAAGTTTTGAACTTGAAACAAAATGGTGTTTAGTCAATACAAGTGACCATACTTGTAGAATGTATTAAGTGTTGCAATCGGCCCCAACATAGACATGTATGTTCGGCCACATGAATAAGTACATAAGTTATGTGTATGTTCGGCCATAGGTAGCCTATTGATGGCTTTAGCTTGACTTAGAAAATTCGGCTAAGGGGAAATATTAGCTAGTATGTTGAATTCGATTCGTGATTTCGTACATATGTGACTCTAATGTCTAATGTATATATGGGCTAAGTACCTTGAGCTTCTCTTTTGATGTTCGAATGAATTGTATTAAATTGCTTGATGTGATTAAAAATGCGTATGACCATTGTGTATTTGAGCTAAAAGGTGGCCATATGACCTATCAAACTCCTTGTCATATTCGGCCATAAGCTAGCAAAATGAGACTTTAATGAGTTAAATTTGTTTGAATTAGCTCAAGAGCTTAGAGGACCACAGTTGGATAAGGGAAAGGAAAAAGTGATCGAATAGCTGTCGAAATCGCTCGACCACATCCGAGGTAAGTTCTTGAGTAATAGAGCTTAAATTATGATTTGATTAGATCATGTTTTAAGCAAATCAAAATCATGCTCTTTGTGTGTGGCTATTGAGCCGAAATTGCAAGAGTGATAAGTGTCTTGTGTTTGAGTTTTGCTAATGAAAATGAAATACGAATGTGTCATGATTTATTGTTAAATGTGCATGGTTATTCGAATGATGTCCGGGCTAAGTCCCGAAGGCTTTGTGCTAAGTGACCATATCCGGACTAAGATCCGAAGGCATTTGTGCGAGATACTAATTCCGGGCTAAGCCCGAAGGCATTGGTGCGAGTTACTAAATCCGGGTTAAGTCCCGAAGGCATTTGTGCGAGTTACTATAACCGGGCTATGTCCCGAAGGCATTTGAACGAGTAGCTATATCCGGTTAAATTCCGAAGGTACGTGATTTGGGAATGAATGATCTTGCTGTAAAAAATTTCAGTTAATACGCTTGTAACATCCCAACATTGAGGTATGTTTCGTATGTGCTTTGAATTAGTTGAGCCCTTACAAATAAGTATTCGCTCAGTTGATAAATGAGCTACCCGCCTTTGGCTAAGTTGATCTTTTGTGTATGAACATAAGGGTTGGTAATGTGAAGTAAGTATGATATTGAAAATTTGTGCATATGAAATTATCCGTTTAGCTACATGAATGCTATACTTTGGTTGTGTCTAAACTCTTTGCTCAAAACTTACTAAGCATTTAATGCTTACTCCGTTTCTTTGATTCTCTGTTTTATAGATTTTGGTTCTTCAGCTATCGGACTCGGGATTTTGAAGTCGAAGTCGCCCACACTATCAAAGCCCTTTTGGTACACTTTTGGTTGAACTCTGAAAATGGCATGTATAGGACTACCCTTTTGTTGTTGGTCATGTACCCTTCGATTTTGTGTAAATTTGGATAGCCATGCGAAAATGGCTTAAATATACTTTGATCATAGCATTATAATCGTTTTGTATGTTGTCCGTCGAGAGGTATGGAAATGTTGGTAACGGTTAGCCATGGGAAGGGTTATTCTTGATCACCTTTGGAATATGTATGACAAACTCTAGTTGATCCATGGAGGATCATGAAATAGGTAAAGTTTACCTTAAAAACAGATGCTGGCAGCAGCAGTGATGTGGATGTGAAAAATCACTAAAAATAGTAGGAATAGAATTAAATAGTGAATAAATTATGTAAATGAACCTTGATGAATATATTTTCATAGGAAAGTAACGAAATGATCATATGGATAGTATGTTAAGAGATATTCAGGTTCTCGTGAGACAGGGCCAGAACGGTTTCTGGATTCCCTGTTCCGACTTTGGAAATTCATTATAAATTAACCAGAGATAATTAGAAGTCATGCCATATATGAATAGATTCCCTTTTGAGTCTAGTTTCTATAGAAACAAACGACATCAGTATTGAAGCCCTTTACATGGAGATATCCAAGTCGTAATGCGAAAAGGTCAGTGTAGTCGATCCCTATAACATGGGAGACTTTGACTAATAAACTGTACTAATTGGCCCGACCAAAAATTCTAGAAAAAAAATATGTATATGGGCATATGAGTCTAGTTTCAGGGAAAAATTACGAAACTGATTTCCGAGTTGTGAAACTCAAGATATGATTTTTAAGGTGACAGTGATGCAGTTAGCCAACTGCCTGGAAATTTTTAAAATGGACTGCGATAGTAAGCGAATTTAGTCTGTGAACCCCTCGTGTCCGACTCCGGCAACGGTCTCGGGTACGGGGTGTTACACCCATACCCATTACACCCGGGGCCCATGGGGCCCAAATGTTTAACAGATGAGGAAGGACCTAGGGTTTCTGGAACCCTAGGTGCCTCAAATGGGTTTCCAGAAGCTTCGCGCCGCAATCAGTCCAAAAGTCACGTCCCTTCGACTTGTGTCCGTTTGGCTCGCAGTGATTCCAGGCCATGATTCTAGGCCTCGAATCTAGCCATGGTTAACGCCCGAATCAACGCTGATGTGCTGTTATCAGCATTCGTCCATGATCGCTAAATCTCCTCGCTGGTACCTGCAAAAGAGGAAAGAAAACAGCAGCAAACAAGGCAAGAAATTGAATAGGGATAAAACAACTTGTAAATAGAGGCTATAAAATCCGAATCATCTCACTGTAACAAGGGCATTTTTTTTGACAGAATAAAAAGGTTATACATACATAAAAAAGATTCAAGCAGTTTCTTGGAAAATGTGATTTAAGTTTTATATTTTGTTATTTATTTTTTAACGAGCATACGAATTGATCTTTTGCAAAAAAAACTGATAATATCGTAAAAGGAGGGGGTTACTTGTGTATTTCTTGGAAGAACAAGGGTTTATAACCCTCCGTCCACTGGGTGTGGTGGCGCGTGGGCGCGTGGACACCTGGAGACGGAAGCTCGACGGAGCCCGGACCTTTTTTTCCTCTCTCATTTCAGAGAGAATTTTAAAGTTTTTTTTTTAAAAAACACCGGTTAAAAATGATTTTAAAACCAAAATCGGGGCTTATATAGCCCTACAAAAACGGTGACGTTTTGCTTAATTCAATAAGCCTTAAAACGGCATCGTTTAGATTAAAGATCCGCGTGTTGACCCGATTACCCGGGGAGGATCCGCGTTTTTTGTAAAATGGGTAAATTGCCCAATTAATCCTTCCTCCTTTTTAAATATTTATAATTTCATTTTATTTTTATTTAAATTTGGCCCCAATATTTTGTTTTAATTCAATTTTAACCCTGTTTTTAATACTTTATATATATATTTAAATATTAGTTATATAAATAGTACATATTTTTTATCATCCATTATATTATTATATTTTTTATTTTTTTATATCTATTCTGTTATATTTATATTTTACTATATGTTATATATTTTTATTATATATTATTTATATTACTATATTTTTATAAAAATACTTATTATATTATTATTATTATATTCTTTATCATATCATATTTCATTATATTTTATTTATGTATTTTTACTACATACTATATTTTATTATATATTATTCCTTATAATATCTATCTTTCTTATATATATTATATTATATAGATTTTATTATATATATTTTTATATTATTTATTATAGGATTTATATTATTATATATTTTATTTGTAAATTATATTATACACTCTATTTTACCATATTTTCTTACATTACTTTTATTTTATTATAAAGTATACATTATTTTATTATTTATTAATTATATACATTTTTAATTTAAATATGTGAGATATTAATATTTAGTACATTATTTTATTAATGTATTAAGGTATTATACCCTATAATATGGTTTATATATATATTAATCATTTTTTTGGGTTTTCTTTTATTATTTTCATATTAATCTAAAATTTATGAATGTCCTTATTTGATTTATATTTCATATGTTTATACTTTGCTAATTTTTCATATTTCATTATTGTTTAGTAAATTATTTGTTATTGTTTTTTTTACATACTTACATGGAAGTTAATTATTTATATTAATTTAAGGTACATTTGCATGAAATGTTGTTATATATAGGTGTTATGTAATTTATATTATTAAATTCATTATTCTCTATATTGTATTTTTGCGTGTAACAATAATACATGAACATTTAAGTTATTTATGATAATATATGCCTAAAGTGGTAATGTATATTGTGTAATTTATGTCAAATTGTATATCATACATCACTTGTAAGTTAATTATTATTTTGCATGTTTATATGTTTTGCTTACACATTTTCAATATATGCTATTTGTATCTTTGTGTGTATGATGTTATGTAATTTTAAACATGTATGTATCTAGTGTATGATCTTTGCATTATTTCCATTGTATTGTTTGAATGCATCTTTTATTTGCTTATTATTGCAATATTCTATTTTATATGTTATAATGTATACATGATTCTTCATACATTAATAAAAATGAGATTCCAAAATTTCCAAATAAAAAGGCAATGCTTGGTATTTGGAAACTTCGAGAAAGGTAGTGCCCTAACTCACTGGGTTGCAACTTTTCTCGTTGAGTTCGAATAGTTAAGCACCCTTCTAGGTTTTAAGGTTTTCAAAATACGAGTAACTGTCTTGAAATTTCAAAGTGTTGTGTCCTAACTTACTGGATATGGCGCTTTGTCATCGTAAGATAGGGATTTTCAAAAGGGGCTAGCTTAGCGTCGAATGTCTTAAAAATATTACTTCCTAACTTATTGGATGTAATATTTTGATTCATTTGATACAAGTGAAGCCTAATTTTCATAATTAAAATATTCTAAAGAGGATTGCATCTTAAAACTTTCAAATTTCCGACATTAAAGACACTTGATAATCAATTAGGTACGAATTTTTGGGCGTTACGAGGGTGCTAACCCTTCCTCGTATATAACTGGCTCCCGAACCCGTTTTCTGATTTCGTAGACCAAAAGTAATAATTTTTAAACAAAATATTTTAAAAGGTGATCCAATCACACCTAAAAAGATTGGTGGCGACTCCCATTTTCGTTTTTTAAAGTCGATTCCTATTTTTCAAAACTCGATTTAAAAATATGGTTTCAACAATGTTCTTTAGCGGCGTTTGTAGGGAAAGCGCCTCTAAAGATCATATTCTATAACGACGTTTTCCCACATAAATGCCGCAAAATTTAATGGCGTTATCCATAGTGGCATTGCGCCGCAAATTGTTTTAGGGCTAAAAAAAGCCACTAAAAACATGTTTTGCTGTAGTGTATTAAAATTTTAATAAATCTTTTCATTCATCTAGATAATTTGATAAAAAAATTTATAACCGACCCTTATTGATACAAATGAGGGTGACGAACAGGATCGTAAGTTTGTCCAAGTCACGGATTTGATTTAGAACTCTAGACGTTTGAAAAAAAATTAAATTTTAACACAACCTATATTATGAAAATTTTAATGAAGAGATTTTTAAATAAATATTTAATTATTTACATTTAATCGTTTCAAATTCTAATCATCTCTACTATCAAATTATTTTCAATGCTAGAGAGAACCAAATAATAGCAAAACAATTTTAAAATAAAAGTAAAACCTGTATATAATCAAATTATTTATAGTTATATTGGATACTTTTATTTTAAATAATATATAATTATACTTAATTATTGGATAATGAAGTTTGATTTTAAATTTTAAAATTTAATAATTTAGATGGATGGTTTTAAATATTTAATTTTTTGAATAATATTATTTAAAATAATATACTTATATAATAATTATTTTAAAATAACACTAGAAGTAATAAATAGATAAACTATTTAATTAAAAAGATAACTCTTTTAAAAAGTGTAATAATAGACACTTGCAATTTTGATTTGGGTTTGAAGGGTAATGATTTTTTTTGGGCATGATTATTTTGATTCTAAATTTAAATTTTAGCAACTTAATTTTAAAATTTTTTTTCTTTAAAATTGAATTAAGTTAGATTTAATTAATTTTTGGTTTCGAAATCAATTTTAGAAGTTTTTTTATTTCTTTGAAATTTTGGCATGAAGTGGTTTTTTTATTTCTTTGAAATTTTGGCATGAAGTGGAGTGGATATTTGAATATCCATTTCTGAAATAATAATAACATTAATTTTTTAAAAATAAAATAAAAATTACTTTTAGAAAATTAAGAAAATCATTCTTAAAGAAATTTGTTTTGGACTTGAGCTTAACTTTGAAAGATTATTTTAAATTTGCAAAGCCCAAATCAATTTTCAAGAGCGGGGATCTATTTTGTTTTTAAAACTCCAAATTAGTTTTTTTAAAGCCCATATTACATGTTAGAGTTGAAACCTTGGTTTGGTCGTTAGTGTGAATGGACAAAAGAAAATGCCACATTTTTTTTTAATTCACTTAGTAAAATTGTTTATACACAAAACAAATTAAAGATAGTTTTTTTCTCTAACATTAATCTTTATAGGTTCTTATCATCTATGTTCTTTTTGATACAATGGCTAGAACTACTCATAGCCTCTCCTCAACTCTTAAATAAGAGGATAATACACTTCAATGCACTTGAACCTATGTCCTCCCGCACTGGCAATAATGTCGATACCAATCAAGTTAAAACTCAATAATATGCATGATTAAGGGTTAATAAAGAATAGTAGTACAATATATATTCAAGAAAAAAAAAGAATGAGGGGTTGATTGATGGTTAGAGTGAGCAGTCATAATACAATCGAATATAGTTAGTAGCATCAAAGAGATCGAAACCTAAGAAATCAGAATACAAAGAAAATCAAAGTTTTTTGAAGGTAGAACCCTAGAGTTTTTTTTTCTTTTTTACTATTTGATTTTTGGTTGCATGTAGGAATAAAAGGAAGGGGGAGCTCTGGTGAGGGTGACTTTATCAGATCAATGGTCCTCAACCACCATGACATTCATAACCCCATCTTTCTGGGACACAAAAATACTAAAAAATAAAGAATGCTAGTCATTAAAGATAAATTTTCAATTTCGTCATTCTTCTTTTTCCTTTTCTTCTTTTCTTTCTCTCTTTGGGGAAATATGGTGTAACCTGCAATCATATTATGCATATAGATTCTAAACAAGAAAATAATATTTCGGCCCTTAGTAAAGGATTTAATAGTTTAATAGATATAACATCTATATATTATAATAAAATATATAATAAAGTCAATAATATAGAAGAAAAAGTAAATTACATGGGAAATATTAAAGAATTAGATTTGAACAACAAATCTAAAGAAATTTTATCAGAAGTTAATAATAAATTAGATCAGGTTATTAATAATAATAACACGGAATCGATATAGATTTAGGTCCCCTATATTATGGTAATAGTAATATAATTTTAACTTTATCAGATGAAGAAGAAGAAACTTCTTCAGAAGAGTCATCTTCTACTATTAATAGAAATAAAAAATCTGAAAAACAGAGAAGAAAAATATTACTCAACAAAAATATGATTTCCAGTCTTATAAAGAATTAATAGAACATTGGAAAGTCAAATTTACTAAAAGTACTGATAAAAACGAAAGAATAGAATACTTAAAATTAATAGAAGAACTTTATGAAAAACATAATCTATTTACTCAGTTTAATTATCACTATATGTTAAATTATGATACTACAGAAAGTAGTAGTTCTAGTAATTCTGATAATCAAGAAGATTTAAATGTAACTAGTTATAAATTTGATGAAGAAAACACTTCAACAGATGAGGATGAAAATATAGAAGTCCCCGAACCTATGGATACTGATCAAACAGATCCTTATGGTAAAAGAAAATTAGAATCAGATATTCAAAAAGATGATTATCTGAGAGCTTTAAATAAAGACTTTGAAACAGTTGAAAATACAATAAGAATTTTTGGTAATCAAACTGAAAATATAGCTACTAATGAAGTTAAAACTGAATATACAAGCGAATCTTCTAATCAACAACAAGTCAAACTATACCTATACCACATAGGATAGATGATTTAAATCATGAAGAAATTTTTTAGAAAATTCTTCTAGATATCTAATATCGCATAATTTAATTTTTGATAAGGTATAATCAAGCACGAGCCAAGAACCCCTTAAGTTGCCTAAAGGACCAATGACTCAAGCACGGGCTAAGCATCTTCAAGAAGCTGTTTCAGCTTTGTTTGCTCAACTTTGGAACGACAATGAGCTCCAATCCAAAGGGATAGATCGAGCCATCTTAGAACAAGCTCCATGCACTTTAGTTCAAGCTGATTTCAACTCAACTCTGCTTGCCGAGCTCTATCTAGCTCAATTCAGCTCACTTGGGCTTAATTTAGCTCGTTGAGCTAGATTTAGTTTTCCTCCACCTTATTTCTTTATCTTTTTAAATAAACTGAGTATTAGTTTTATTTTCATACAATTTTTCACAGTTCATGTCCGAATTCTCTAGCTCAAATCAACTCATTAAATTTGTTTTCACATGTTTGAGCTAGCCGAATTTAATGTGTTTCTTATTTAGTGCATAATTTTAATGTGTTAGGATTTGAACAAATTTAATAGCTGTTGCTATTTAATTTGTCCAGTCGATGACATGTTTTTAATTTGTCTAAGTTACAGTCGAATTTATGTTGTGTCTTAATTTGTTGTTTGTGATTAATATGTCTTAGTTATTACTTGTTTAATGTGTCCTAGCTGAAAGCATGATTTTAATGTGTCTTGGGCTGCCAAAATTAATGTGTCTTAAGTTTGATTTATTGTTGAACTTATTTGGTGCAGGTGCATGCTTGGGACGGCATAAATAGGAGCTGATGGTTCAGCTCTTCCAAGAACCTCTTCGTGTATTGCAAAGGCCAAAGTGAGATGCTGGTTGCTATCTCCTAAGCAACCCATCGTGCATTGCAAGGGTCACTAAAGCTTTCACACTTGTTTTAATTCAGCTGAAGGTTCTTTTCAAACCTTAAGACTATTTGGTTTTGCGCATTCACACTTAAAGGGCTGTTCAATATTGGCTGTTCACATTTGTGACTTTCTAATGCCACAAGCTGCCATTATGGGCTCCCAACTATTCGGTTCTCTAAGTCAGCCTATTAAAGCTTGTTCACACTCCTTGCCGATCATATTCAACTTGATTCAGCTGATCATTTAATTCCAAATTAAACCAAGCTGCTTTGGAAGCTCCAAGGGACGTGTGGAAGAGCTCAAAAGAGTATTTAGCTCAATTAAGCTAATTAGAGGCATCTAGAAGCAGCCTTTGACGTTCTCCATGCACAAGAAACTACAAGGAAACTTCATGAGAAATTCTAGAATTTTCAGCTAACCATTTAGCTACCTTAAGAGCCTATTCGACTAACCCTTGTAATATCTACAAATAGTTCGCTTATTTCAGCTTGAAAAGAACTTTTGACATTTTGATTAATGAAACTTCGTTTCTGTGATGTTTACTTCCTCTCAACTTTCGTACGAGTCTCGAGCGACTTATCTAGCTTGCTAGTGGCGTCAACCGAACTTGTTTTTAGAACTTATCACCATCTCTTGGTGTGGCGTTCTCCTATCCAAGTACCTATCACTTTTTCACCTTAAACGATATAGGAATTGGGGTGACACTCATCATAGTGTTGAATCACTCCTGAAGTTTAAGTTCGTTTTCCATTTCCATATTTTTCTTTTATTTAACCTTTTATCCTAAAACAAGCCATCCAAAAATCTTCTATCTTTGTTTCCGTCTAACCGAACCTACCATCATCTACCTAGCCAACTTTGAACCCCATTTCATTAACATTCAGCCTTCTAAGCCAATTCCAACAAATCGACAATTTTGTGAACGACCCTTCTCGTCGACGATTGGGTAACTTATGTGAACTCGACTCAATCACTCGAGCTGGATCACATCACACCCCTTACCCGAGCTAGTACCTAAACTTGAGCAAGGAATGCTACATTTCAGGACAAATACTTTACCCAATAGCCAAATTTATTAATCAAGTTCTTATCATCATTTATACATTTTTAAAGTCATTTAAGACATTATAAACCATTTCTAGGCTTTCTCTAAAGTTTGATTGCATTCATGGTTCATTCGAGACTCTTTCGAATAAATAAAGAAAAAGACAGAGGAAAATAGGGTTAGTGTCAAAACATCATGGGGCTTGTATCGCAACACTAAATTCTCTGATGCTCATGTCAAGACATCTTGTGGCCAGTGTCATGACCTTGAATCCTCTTATGCTAAACAAGTCAAAACTTCTTTATATTTGTGTTAAGATCAATAACACATAATCCAATACATGTTCCAATTAATTTAAATCCATACAATACTTTAATTCATCAAGAACTACTTCTTCAATTCATCATATAACAGTTACTCACTTAATGTCCCAACAATTTTATTTAAACTTCTCTTATATATTAGCAATTCCATCACTTATATAAACTTCTTAGCATTACAACTCTTATATTATTTTCCACCTCCTCTCCATTCCATATCCTATATGTACATGTTTATATATATAAGAATCTTTGGCTTTCAGTATATCATGCCTATATGTAATATTAATTATTCTTTCACTAATTACATAAATAGTTTATATCTTGTCCTATAGAATTCAAAATTAAGATTAGCGTATTGTTTTTGAAACTAGGCTAAATGAAGTTTTTACTATAAAAATTTCAAAATTTTCATATAAGTCAATTAATATATATATTTTGTTGTTAGGTAGTTTTGACTATTTTCTACTACAAATTATTTATCTTTCAGTACAAGATTCATATAATGTTTCTATTCGTTTTTATTGAAAGTAGGCTCATTAATATTTTAAACATATAAATTTTATCTCTTAAATATATTTTTTTACAATTTTTAATGATTTTTCAAAGGCAGAATAAGGGAGCCCAAAATCAATCTGACATTGTCTTATTTAAATTTATTTATCTCACGATCTACCATTTCATTACTTACACTGTTTATTATATACAAAACTAGACTCAATAGAATCTAATTTTATATTTAGCTCAACCTCTAACTCAATTTCTAGTGAATTTTCAAAGTTGAACTATTACTGCTATCCAAAACTGTTTTAGTAAAAAAATTACTTATTATCAATCATATCACACATACCAACATTTAACACTTATTTCACTTATAAACTATTAGATTCTTATGCAAGACCATTTGGTTGTATATAACATTATAATTTTGATTATTTTTTTTATTTAGTCCCTAAAAGCTTACATGTAAATTTAATTACATCATCACTTCACGTACTATAACTCATATCACTTTCTCTTTATATAGTTCACAAAACTTCCATTACTTCTTCTTCATTCTCACTTCATGAACACATTAAAACATAATCAATCCCTATACTATAAATCACTTTCGTATGTCTTTACCTCAATTAAACATAAATTTCATAAGAAAAAACTTGAATTCTTACCTTGTCTCTTTAATCTCTTCACTTTTTTCTTAGCTTTCTTCACTTCAATTTCCCAATTTATTGCTTCCAAGATTTTATTTAAACTCTCTAGGGTCTCTACTACAACATTCCTCTTGGATGCTTTAGGAAATTCTCAAGGATTTAGAGTGAAATAGTGGAAATGGATGACAAGGGACCAAATTGTATGAAATGGAAAGTTCTTTCTTCCCATATATAATTGCGTGAGAAGCACGGCAATATGAGAGAATTCTATAGAATTTTCCATAAAAATATCCCTTTTATTTGATTAATTAAAATATTATAATATAAAATATCTTATAGTAAAATAACTAAAATAATAAAATATTTCTCCAATCACATTTCAACACAAAATATTCATAAATTATTTTTATGATAATTCATGATAATTATCTTGATTGATAAATGAAAAAATTTCCCTTTTAATATCTCAATATTCACTTTTGTGTCATTTATTATTTTTGGTAAAATTCTAATTTAGTCCCTCTTATTTTTCACTTATTCAATTTGGTTCCTCATTCTCCAATTTATTTTACCCTTTAGTCCTCCCATACTTTGGGGTATTTTCACTTTTCTCCTTTAATTTTTCCATATTTATATGTTGGCTCCATAAATTATGAATGTTTACATTAAGACCACAATACATTTTCACAATTTATGATATAGTCCCTATTTTAAATTAATACATCATGCCACTTCTTGATTTAACTTCTTTTGGCATCAAACACCCTTTCTTTTTTCAGTTTTATGTCTTATTTCGCTTTATCAAGAAATTCACTACACACAATTTCAACTTAATACCACTTTTATGACATAGCGATTTTTAGGGCATTAAATGGCATCATCAGTTCGAAAACCTAACCATGAGAACCAATTATTTGAGATCTGGATCTCCAGATCTGAAGAGATGGAAAAAAAAAGAAGAAATGTTCATTTTGGAAATTGTTTTTTGGAAACAAAAGAAGGAAATCATGTTTCTCATGAAAATAGTAGGAAGAAGACAAATATTTTATTTTTTAATGAAAATTATTAATTTTTGACCATCATGTACGGTGTTTTGCCGCCGCAGGCAGAACTAGCCAAAAAAAATAGAAGAAGCTGAGCAAAAAAAAGAAAAAGGTTACTGAAAATTGAGAAGGAAAAAAAAAAGAGAAAATGGCAAACGGTTGGGATATTTACAGAGGAGGTCCCTTTGTGATTTTTTCAGTTTTTTAAAGGACCTCTACATTTTTTATCGCACCCAAAGTCCCTTCATGTTTTCCATTTACTTTTATGGGACCTCTTCCCTTTCTAAATAACACTTTTAGTTTGAAATTTTAGTTTATAAAAGTGTTCAATAAGCCACTTTACCTTCCACGTTCTTTTAATTTTCAAAATTAAGCATTTTCTTCCTAATTTAATTTAATTTGAATATTTTAAAATTAGGTGAATGTCCATCAAGATCAAGATCAATATCAAGTTGATATACTTTAATGTTAATTAGAAGCAGAGTTTTATATCATGTATGCTTCTTGTGTATATAAATATAGACTTTAGAGAACTATTATTAATATTCCCATTTTTCTTTGTTCTTTATTCTTTACTCTCTCATACTACTTGATTTATTTTCTTCCCTAACTTCTTTATTTTTATTTTATGACCCCTTTCTTTCTTTATTTTAACCTATTTTGAGAAAAAAAAATTCTTTCCAACAACCATCCTAAAAGATTGAACTCAAGACCCGTTTCATTGGCGATAGGATTCAAATATTATTAATATTTTTTAACCCTCCTAATCTATTTTAACCACTTAGCCATTCAAATATTATTATTAATTTTTGTCAACTGATTTATAAAATCAATGGACACTAAAGAGATAAAACCATAAAAAGAAATATTTGAACCCATAACCTCTCATAACCTTCACACCTTCTACAACTCAACCACCTTTAAAAATTTCAAAATTTCTTTTGTGCAAAGAAATATGTAAAACATGTTTAGCCATATCTGATTGAATTTACTCATTTGAAGATCGAATATTAGATCTATGCGTCGAACCCTTAACATGCATGATGCAGGGATTTGCAGGAAATTTTTTTCCGTTCGTATTTTATGTCTAGATTCATTTTAATTTTAATTCATGATTATCTTTTCGAGTTTATCTCAACATTGATTTTAGTTCTTGATCTTGAATTTATTGGACAAATTTTAGATTGGAGCTTTGACATTTTTTTGATTGAGGTATGATTATTATGTATTTGTTTTAACTCTACTCAAATTATTATTAAGTTGGATTATTAAATATTGATGGGTTTATAAGATTACTAATGAACCTTTTTAGTATATCATTTTCTAATAATTTTCTAATGTCTTATAATATTTGAAAAAAAATATAGTATAGTAATATTCTTTTAATATTTTAAAAGCTTGGGGTTCTCATAGAAATATATTAATATTATATTACTTTATATACTAGTACATATTTTTTTTCTTATCAATTTTTTTGTTTAAAAATATATTGATTGCTAATTCAAATGTAAGTTTTTGTGATCTTTATTCTTTTTAAGTAAAGAATATATTAGGACGTTTAGAAGTCCAACCTTCTAGATCTTTTGCATTCCCCCAAGTGAATGCAAGTATAAAAAAAATTTAAAGATACAATCATAGATGTAATAAGTGGCATAATAATAACCACTTGAAATGGAAACAGTAATAAATACGATAACAATATTAGTTCTCAAGATAACCCTTTAAAGGGTAGATATAACTTATCTTACTAATGTGATATGAAAGATCATTAGTCACAAGCTTGTCGTGTAACACCCCCTAACCCCGTCCCGACGCCAGAACAGGATTACAGAGCATTACCGGCCTTTACAGTCCTTTAACACTTGAAACGGAAATAATTGAGTAATGTTACTTGATATGAATCTTATTAAATCCTTAATGGGCCCATAGTGCTTACTATATACATTTAAATCCAATCGGGGTTCGATCGGAGGCTTAGAAAATTTTTCGTACAATTTCTTTATGAACAGTACCACACGCCCGTGTAACTAAATTAACATGCCCGTGTGGCTTGGGACACGCCCGTGTCCTCAACCCGTGCGCAACACTGACTTTTTAACATGGTCACAGAACACGTCCGTGTGTCCTACCCTTGTACTAAACTGACTTTAAGACACGGCCGTGGCAACCAAGGCACACGCCCGTGTGACAAACTATGTGAATTCAAAATGAACCTTGTATTTTAAAAATTTACCAATCCTGTAAATTTCAATCCACAACCAATACAAATACCAATCCAAACGCATTTTATATATTATCCAATACTTAACTTTAAACACTTATTACGTATCATTATCAATTATCAATTTACTTATTTCACTATTACAATCATGATTCAATATGACACACTTAAGACATCCTAGGTACATGCCACTACCGATAATTAACATGCTTTATCTTTTTGAGTTCGGGATCGGCTTAAGATGCTGATTTGACGATCTGTCTTTAACCTAACCTGCGCACGGAAACAAATCGTACGCTGAGTATGAACTCAGTGGTATTTCTATAAACAGAATTACTGAATAGTGTAAGAAATTTAACATTTAATTAAGTCATATAATAATCATAGTAAACTTGTAAATAACTAAATAATAATACTCGTCATTCATATATACATTCGAGCTTTAAACTTTAACTTCATAGTCTCTTTACTTCAGTCATTTAACTTAATTTCATAACATATAAACCTTACCATTTGAATCGGTCTACCTTTTTTGTCCATTTGTACCTTTCATTTCATCATTCAACAATTAATATAACATTTACTTTCATTAACAGTCAACATTCATGTATTCTTAAACTTTAAGCATTACTTTAGAATCTTAATACTTCAACCATTTACTCTTCATTATTTAGCTTTAAAACCTTATTAATCGGTCCTCAATACACTTTCATTATTATACAGTAATCTTCATCTGTCATGCAGTCAAGCAGTCTTTTTAGACATAACAGTCAATAAATAATAAATTAATAACATTCATTCTTTGATATCCTTGATTATTCACCTTTCATTCAATATTATATACTATCTCATTTCAATAACAATCAATATTCTTTGGTAACAACCAATTGATCTTTATCGTTCAGTACCAGTCAGTCAACAGTAATAATCGGTTAATCAGTAATATTCATTTATTCAGTATCAGTCGTTTATTCTGTAACAGTCAATTATTCAGTAGCAGATAGTCTTTGATACTTTTCATTACCCTTATTAACATGACCGGACCTGGATGGATACACGGATCCAACCCACACACCGGGGATAGTATACAGTGTTTCATCGGCTGAAGCTAGAATACACCGTAAGGGTAACAGTAACAGTAACAGTAACAGTAACAGTAACAGTGGCGGTAACAGTGGCGGTACACAAAGTACCTCATCGGAACAAATCCGAAACAGTAATAGTAACAGTCAGGTACAGAGTACCTCTTCGGAACGAATCCGGAACAGTCACAGTAGTCGACACATATAGTGTCTCATCGACACACAGTCAGAATATCCCTGAACACTTCCAATCCTATGGCATGCCAATTATATCTGACTAGCCCGACACTGTTAATAGGGTATTCAGTAAACTTTCAAATCTTCAATTTCATTCGTAATTTAATTTCACTTCATTTCAATACCTTTCTTTATCAATTCACATGTAATTCAATTTTAATACAACATAACTTTTAATTCATTTTCCAATAATCACACATTCAAATATTTCATAATTTAATTACTTGTCACATATCAATCATGATACAACAATTAATAATCAAATTCAATAAATTATAAAACATTATAATTCTTACCTTAGCATTTCCATTCTCAAGCAATTCAAATATTAACATTACAATTAACTATTAAGTTCAGTTTATAGAAATACAAACAATAATTCTCGAGTTTACTCGATATCCTCGTGCACTTTCTCTTTCCCCTTCTTCAATGACATTTCCGGCACTACATGAGCTACGGAAAAATTTACATTCATTCAAAGTCATTAATATCACATTCTTAAGATTTCCATGTAACTTTTCCATAAATTCCAATTTAGTCCTTCCACCATAACCATTCTTTTTCTTCAAAATTAACTTAAGTTTTCATCTTTATACTTGTTTAAAATAAATTCCAACATTTCATATTCAACATAGAACTTAAATTCTGAATTTCTTTCAACTTAGTCCTTATTATGTCAAAACTTAACTTTCTCTTTATAATTTAATCCTTTTCCCACTTCTAACTTAAACTCCTATCAATAAAACTCATAATTCTTTAATTTGTTCAACTTAATCAACACATAAAAATTCATTAACTTCCTAACTTTTGATATAATTCATGTAGTACTCTTCTCTAGGATTCCATAAACATCAAAATTGCAAGAAAAGAGATCAAATTGACTTACCAATTAAGCTTGAAACCTCAAAGCCCTAATTTTTCCTTTCTTTTTCTTTCTTTCTTTCCCCGCTTCATTCGTGACCTTCTTTTTTCTTTTTCTTTATTTTTTATTTTAATTACTTTATAATATTATATAATATGCTTTAATTATTATTATTTTACTTATATATTAAGTAAATACACAGGTATAATACATGTGTACCATTTATATTTGTACACATTTAACTTATTTTAACCATACATTTGTCACCCCTTTTTGGCTTATTTGCCTATTTAGTCCCTTCACTTTTCTTTATTCTATAATTAAACTTTTATTCTTTATTCAATTTAATCCTTATACTTAATTATTCTTAATTAAGCTAAATTTTCCTAATTAAGCTTTAATTGACTATTCACTTAACTTCGTAAATATTTTTAAATAAATATTTACGAATCCACTTTTCAGAAATAAAGACCCGAAATACACTTTTCCAGCATCGATAAAATTCGGGTCATTACATGTCGTACGCTTAAATATTTTGTTCAAAGTCTATTAATTTTGTTTGAGGAAGAAAAATGTCTCACTGACAATGTAACAATGAATACTGTCCTATATGTAGAAAGTATTTATCTTAACTAGTACTGAAACAAACCAATATTAATGCAATATTTGGTAGTACAAAATTGTTGAAAGCTTTAGGGGAGCTAATATATCAATATCTAAAAGAACAAATTTAGTGATGGTTAATGCATAATCCTCTAGAGACATTCACGGTAAATGATCTCATATTGAGATTGTGAATCAAGGCAATATTATATTTGATATGAATCAATCTATCTATTTTGATTTTGGAAAGGATAAGGAAAGATTGAGTTATAATTATCACTCTTGTTATTAAATTGAATTGACTGTGATTATCTCTGTGATCTTCTTTTTTCATCATCCCCATGAAGGGTTGAAAGCAAGATATTTTATTGTGAAAGATCCACTTGAATTATGAAATATTTTTGAAAAAAGATACGAGCAACAAAATATGATAATTCTAGCTAAATCTCGTTATGATTGGATGCACCTGAAGATGCAATGTTTTAAAACTGTGAGCGAGTATAACTTTGCAGTATTGAGTTCTTAATTAAAATTCTATTGGGAGAATATTACTGATAGGACCTGTTAGAATTTTTTTCAACTTTTCATGCTTCAAATGTGCTATTAAATAACGAACTATTAAATGAAAAACCCATAAAGCTTGACGTATTAGATTTGTTCTATTCCCTAAAGCAAATGTAGCAATATATAAAGGTGTAATCTTTGACGTGGATGTAGTAAGTGGCTATATAATAATCGTAAAATGGATAGTCATATTAATTCTTCTCACTACCAGAAGTGGAAAAATGAAGATAAATAAGGGAAAAACAAGAATTCTGAAGAGAACCCTTTAAGAAGTGAAGATAACTTATGTTATTGATGTGGTATGAAAGGCCATTGTTTTGTATTTATCGTAACCTAAACATTAAGTATTAATTGCATTCTTTTGTGGATTGCAACACTGATTACTTAATTATTGAACTTTGTACTAGAAATCTTTCTTCTCACCACTAGAAGTGAAGACATAAACAAGTTTAGCTTTATCTGTTTCCACATTCCCTTCCATATTTCACTTCTTATTGTAGATCCACTTACACCCTATGGGTTTAATCCCCAATCGGTAAGTCTACAAGTTCCTACACCGTATTAGATTTCATAGAATCTATCTCGACATCCATGACTTGTTTCCAGAGGTTGGATTCAACGTCCTACATAACCTCATCGTAAGTGAGTGGATCATCATCCTCATAATTGACTTTCATATTATAAATACTACCATCATAGATGAAGAAGTTCGGTTTCTTAGAAACTCTCCCACTATGACAGATTCCCCTATGTTGTTGATTGTTTGCAGGTTTTTTTACAACTTTCTTGAGAATTGAACTTGATGATTATTCTACAACTCCCTAAAGTTCCTCGAATACCACTTTACTTCGAGGCTTGAAGTTATCCATATAGCTTTACTCAAGAAAAGTAGCATGAGTAGAAACTTTAATCGCATTATCTTTCAGAGTGTAGAATAATCCACCATTTGTTCGTTCCGGATATCTTACAAACATGCAAAATTATGTCCGTGCATCAAACTTCTTTGCATCCTTATCTAGAACTTTTTCTCGATAACCACATATTCTAAAGTGATTTAGAGTGGGTTTCTTTCCATGCCATAGTTCAGAAGGTGTCTTACAATTAGACTTGGTTGGCACATCATTCAGAATATAGCAATCCGTTTGTATCGCATATCCTCATAAGGAAGTAGGGAGTTGTGAATAACTTAACATTGAATGAACCATGCCAAGTAACATTGAGTAAACAATGTAGTGCCCGACAGAGTTAACTGGGATAAAATCTCATTCTCTATGAGTTATCCTAAGAACTCATCGAACAAGTATTCCCCACCTCGATCAGACCAAAAATTCTATATGGATAATGTAACACCTCTAAGCTGTATCTGTTGCTAGAATAGAGTTACAGAGCATTACCGAACAAATGAGACAGTAAACCATTCAATTCATGCATCAATACCTATCCAAAATACCTATCAAAGGTATCTCAATCACAACATTTCTTTAATACATATTATTCACATTAGTATAAAAACTATACCTTATTCTCACATATTATATAAGTTGACCATTTACACAAAAGATCATCCATAAATTTTATATAAACCAAAACATTAACGATAATCATGCACAAGCCTATACATGCCATATAATCTGAATTAAACGTTCCAAAAACTACAAAATTGGGCTGGATAGTATGACTTGAGTGTCGATTCGATCGCCCAACCTTTCGAGAATCTACAATGACATTAAACAACATAAGTAAGCTTAATGAAGCTTAGTAAATTCCAAATATTAAACGATAGTTCTTATCGAAGCAAATACGATAGTTCAAACAATAATAATCAACCATGAGCATTCCCTATTTCCACAATTTCAACTGATGAATTCATCCATGTTTAGATCAATATTTAATAAATAACAAATCTTTCAAATTCATTAAACATATTACCTTACTATGATTTTTCATTCGAGAATGACTTACAGATAATATTACATCGTTAGATCAATCGAACATACCAGATAGAAGCTCATAAGAGCTAATCCAACTGAAACACGCTAGACAGATGGTCATAAGAGCTAATCAAATCGAAACACGCTAAACAGAAGCTCATAAGAGCTAATCCAATTGAAACACGTCAGACAGAGAGTATAATATGAAAGTTTGCAACAAATGTTGAACCTCAATTTACTTGGGTAATATACAGATATTTCCCTCCAATACCATCTCCACTCCAAACCCCTGAAACACACCAAATCATGATTGTACTCTATCCCGTGTTCAATCCAAATCGAGCATCAAATTCAATATTATATGTCAAATTACCATTAATTATCAACAATTAAAAATAAATATATAAGTTGTACCATGTTAATCTACTCAACAATTCATATTGCTGTTAAATTCTAACCGTATGAACTTACCTGGCTAAATTGTAAAAATGTCAAAGTATAGGGGTATTTTAGTAATTTTCTAATCTCCTTGATTTTCCACTCAATCTTGATCATGCATGCTCCAAAAGAAGACTGAATGCTTAAACCCTCTTCCATGGCTTCTTTCATTCTCAAATTCGGTAAAACATCAAAGAGAAAGATGATTGCCTTAATTGTTTTATTTAATTTTAGGTTTAATTGAATAATTATCATTTTACCCTTAAAAACTCAACCAAATCTCACCAAATGCCAAGCCATGTTCATCCACTATCTTTTAATTTGGTTGAATTACATATTTAGGCCTTTATTTCATGCTTTTATATCCATTAGATACAAATAATGCTATAGCCATTAAATTTTACAACCTTTATGATTTAATCCTTTTTGCTTAATTAATTATCGAAACATTAAAATTTTTCAATGAAACTTTAATACCACTTTAATGACACTTCGTAAATATTTATAAAAATATTTACAGCTCGGTTTATAGAAACGAGGTCCCAATACCCCATTTTCTAAAACCACTTGACCTTAGGGTCTTACCACTTGAACTTAACTAATCATTCAAATAGCATAAATTATCATATCAACAACCTTTTTAAAACCATACTCGACTAGTAAATATTAAATAATAATATTTACAAACTTACTCGTCGAATTTGTAGCCTCAAACCACTGTTTTCGACATAACTGAAAATGGACTGTTACAACTCTCCCTCCTTTACGAAAATTTCGTCCTAGAAATTTTTCACCTAATAGAAGTCATCACATCAAATCTTTCTTTCATCTTCTTGAAGTAGTCCAAAAATAAATGAATTATAACTCATCTTGATCTAGAACTCGTATCAGAAGTCATATCAGAACTTGATATTATATTTGAGCTTAACTGAACGGCTATGATGTTCTCCTATCCAAAATGTGAAGCTATACTAAATTTTCAAGAATACAACCCCCGTTGAATGATAAAGAGATCGATGATACCCTGAGAAAATCATCGCTTATATGCACTGGAAGCAACTGAGACAATATAAATTGTATATGCATAATTCAGAGTATCAACCAGTAGAAGAAATAAAATAACATCATATGAGTCTTATTGTTGAATCTTCTACCGAACATAATAGAATAGAATGCCAAAGAAAAATAGAGTAATTCTAATCATAATCAACCAGACTAACAATACTTCCATCTAACATTATGGTTAGCTAGCATTCCCATATAATAAGAATTACATCTGAAAATAAACAATTGCATATGTCTCTGAAGATAAAAGAACATATAGAATATCCAGAGAAAATCGTTGTAAGATACTCGGTCATAATAGCTAAATAAGTCGATTACCCATGATTAACCTCTTCTTTAATAGCGACGTTACGTATCTCGAATAAACTTCAGAAAAATCTAATATCTTTTCTAGAACTCCCTTTACTTGCTAATCCCTTCTCGGCTCTAACCATAATATTACTAATTCAATCATTGAATTCTATAGCTTTTTTTTTGTAGACTTAATCAACATAAATCTTGTATGAATTCCGTTATGTGAGACTTTGAAGGTGAGGGGGTGGAGGTCGTAAAGCCACTAAATCTAATTCTCATATATACAAAACAAACATATCTTTCATTAACAACATAACATTATGGACATATTTTTAAATTCATTTGAATAAACTCATTGAACCACTGGTTCATAAACTCAAAAAACATATTTTTAAGTTCATGTTCCTCAGCAGGAAAAATCGAAACACTACTACTCATCCCATGATCAGAGGTCGGTACATTACTATTAACCTCATCATTGTCAGCACGATCAGCTCCGTCCAACATCTTACAATCTATCAAAAAACAAAGGTTAGATCAGATCAAACACGCCACACTATCATAGATTTATATGGCATGTAATTCTAGGCATTTCACACGCTACTTTCAATCCGAGAATCGACTAAATCTGACTTTGATACCATTAAATGTAACACCCTAACCTGTATCCATTGCTGGAATAGAGTTACGAAGCATTACTGAACAAATGAAACAGTAAACCATTAAATTCATATATTAATACCTATCCAAAATATCTATCAAAGGTATCTTAATCACAACATTTTTTTAATACATATCATTCACATTAGCATAGAAACTATACTTCATTCTCATATATTATATAAGTTGACCATTTACACAAAAAGATCATCCATAATTTTTATATAAACCAAAACATTAACAATAATCACATAAGAGCCTATACATGTCATATAATCTGAATTAAATGTTCCAAAAACTATCGAATTGAGCTGGATAGTGTAACTTGAGTACTGATCTGATCGTCCAACCTTTTGAAAATCCACAATGACATTAAACAACAAAAGTAAGCTTAATGAAGCTTAGTAAATTCAACGCATTAAACGACAAATCTTATCGAAGAAAATACAACAGTTCAAACAATAATAATCAACCATGAGAATTCCCTATCATTCACAATTTCAACCGATGAATTCATTTATGTTTAGATTAATATTCAATAAATAACAAATCTTTCAAATTCATTAAACAGATTACCTTACCGAGATTTTTCATTTGAAGAATAACTTACGGATAAAAGTATATCATCAGATCAACCGAACACACCAGATAGAAGTTCATAAGAGCTAATCCAATTGAAACATGCCAGATAGAAGCTCATAAGAGCTAATCCAATCGAAACATGCCAGACAGAACCTCATAAGAGCTAATACAGCCAAAATTTCCAGAGAGAAGCTCATAAGAGCTAATCCAACAGAAACACGCTAGACAGAGAGTATAAGATGAGAGTTTCCAAAAATTATTGAACCTCAGTTTACTCGTGTAACACCCAAACCTGGCTTGGACGTTATGGCCGGATCTAGCGAAGTCACATGAGAGTGTTTTAGAAAATGTAACGACCTTCAAATTGCTCATTTTTTTACACTTTTACTCAGTTTGAGAAACCAAATTCTAAATGATTTGATTCAAACATCTATTTTTCGTGGAAGCTTTTGAAACCCAAATAATTAGTTTTAGGTAAAATCGTTTATATTTACGAAAACCTTATTTTTAGGGAAACCGTGTTTTGATGAGTTGTAGTTTAAATAATCACAAAACCGTATAAAGTCCAGAATTAAAACCAAATAGTCCAAGTCCAAAATTACATCAAAACCCCCAAAAAAGCAATAAAAACTGGATGTAATCGGAAAAATAGTCTAAAAATTTACGTGTGGCCACCCTCGAGTCCTTCGCTACACCGATCTGTCAAGTTTAGGGATTACCTACACAAATTAAACATAAAAAAAAGGGTGAGTTTTCGCAACTCAGTGTGTGATCCTCACAAAAAACGTGCACACAGACATACATCAGATCATAATCATAATCTGTCTGGGTCGGAGCCTCTTACATAAATCAGTGTGAGCCTTAGCCCACTCAGATGCAAAATCAGACATATACATATTAGGCCCTTGCCAATCTTAGATACAGTATGCAGATAAGAACAAATTAAACAGAGTCCTACCAATCAGCCTTTACACACCAACTCCGTCCAACCTTACAGTCCATGTGGGGATAAATCGACCCACCCATCCCTACACACCATGCTGTACTGATTGCGACACATAATCAAATAATTGCTGCTGTGCTGCCAAATATCAGGCTTAGGAGCCTTTCAGAACACTTCATAAACATTAACCCAACCCCAATGCAATGTAGCATACAATACATGACATGCAAATATGCAACTAACAGATCATATATATACAAATCGGTGTACATGCTAAGGCACATATATACATAGTCAGATCACGTAATCAAGGGTCAAGTAACTCTCACCGACCCTACAGTAGGTCCCAGTCGACTTGGGTGACCTGAACAACCTTTTAGAGTATTTCAAAAAAATTGGGCTCACACGCTCATGTGGCCTGCCCGTGTGGGCCCGCACAGCCCAAATTGGCCTTGGCCGTGTGGATCACACGGCCCGGCCCAGTATTCTACATGCCCATATGGTTTACCCATGTGGGCCCACACACTCGTGTGGCTCACACAGCCCAATAGGTCTAGTCCATGTGTCATAGATGGCCTCACCGGCAGTCATACGACCCTGTCTTGCGTGCACGGATTGGGTCGTTGATCGCACGCTCGTGACTGCCACACGACCTACCACATGGTCGACCACACGCCTGTGTGGCATCGATAGTTTCATTTTTTAGCTTTTATGGATTCTCGTTTTCTCAGTTTTCGGGTACACACTTGGTATGTTTTCATAGAAAAAGTAATCCTGAGCAATCTAGAACCTATAATCAATTGATAAAACCCCAATTTCAGTCACTTAAACCAATATCAAACCAAATTGTCGTGAACAGAAAATCCAGAAAACCACCTACAACCCTTACCTACAAATGAAACAATGGCGTATTCGCACTTCTATAGCACCGATTGAAGACCCAAACTCCTTAATCCTCTCCTAAACATAAGTTAGTACTTCATTAACAACAATTCAACATCTCAAAAAGGAAATCGTACTTACAAAACTTACCAATAATGTACTAGAGATACTGCTATAAAGAGACACGAAAAATAGTAGTATGGAAAAGGTAGAACTGAAATTGGCAGCAAGAAAGGTGAAGATTCGGCAGAAGCAAAAAGAAAGGGTGGACGAGAAGATGTCAGTTTTTTTTTGGGAGAGAATTTTGGGAAGTTGATTACCCAAATCCTACTACCTACTCTATCTCAACCACTCACTATTCCAATTTTTAGTCCAACTCAAACTCTTCAGAAAGGACAAGCAAAAATAATGCTCTTGCAAAGACTCGAACACAGGACCTCAAACACACTAACACTCCACTTAGCCACCAGACCAGCAGGCCCATTCTGATATGTTTTTTTACAAACAATCAATCAAATAAAAGCCTACTGAACAAGAGTAAGGCTTTATTCAGAAAAATTTAAAACTTTTCCAAAGGTTGAGACTTGAACCCAAGACCTCGCACACACACCCATAACACTTAACCACTGAAGCAGATACACAGTTGTGTTTCAATTATTTACAGGAACGGATATAGTTATTTTAGGGTGTTGCAACTCTACCCCTAAAAGAAAATTTTGGCCTCAAAATTTTACCTAATCAGAACAAATAAGGATACTGTTGTCGCATCGCATCCTCCGGGTCCCACATAACCTCCTCAGTGTTATGGTTACACCATAAAACCTTAACTAGTAGAATAGACTTCCTCCTTAGAACTTTTACGTCGCGATCCTATATCTGCATCGACTCCTCCTCGAAAGTCAGATTTGGCCTAACCTTGATCTCATCAACTAGAACAACATGCATAGGATTAGAGCGATAGCACCTCTACATTGAGATATGAAACATATCATGAAGGCGGTTTAGCTCCGTAGGTAACTCCAACTAATAAGTGACCGGTCCCACTCATTTCAGAACCCAATAAGACCCAATAAATTGAAGGCTCAAATTGCCTTTGCGACCAAACCTCAGAACCTTTTTCCATGGTGAAACGTTGAGAAAAACTAAGTCCCCCACTAAAAACTCTGTATCCTTCCTCTTCAGATCCGTATAAGACTTCTACCTGTCAGAAGCTACTTTCAGTCAATCTCTAATCAGTCGAACTTTATCTTTAGTTTCGGAGACCAACTCTGGACCCAGAACACGTCGCTCACCCAACTCAATCCCGTACAAAGAAGTGTGACACTTACGGCCATACAAGGCCTTGTAAGATGCCATATGAATGCTAGACTAGTAGCTGTTATTGTAGGCAAACTCTGCCAAAGGCAAGTATTCCTCCCAACTGCCCGAGAAATCGATAACACAACTTCTCAACATGTCCTCCAATGTCTGAATCCCCCTCTCTGACTGATCATCTGCTCGAGGATGGAAAGTAGTGTTGAAGTCTAACCTTGAACCCAGAGGCTCATGCAACTTCTTCCACAATCGAGATATGAAACGAGGATCTCTATCAGAGATGATCGAGATAAGTACCCTATGTAGCCTCACTATTTCAGAGATGTAGAGTTTAGTTAATTTCTGTAGAGAGAAGTCTATCCTAACTGGGACGAAGTGAACAGATTTGGTCAATTGATCCATGATAGCCCAGACAAAATCCTTCTTAGTGGGTGTTAGAGGCAACTCACTACGAAGTCCATCGTTACTCGCTCTCATTTCCATAACAGTATCTTAACCAGCTACAGCAAACCCGAAGGTAACTGATGCTCAGCCTTAACCTACTAACAAGTCAAGTAGCGAGCAACAAAGTCAGTAACCTCAAGCTTCAACCCTGGCCACCAGTATAATTCTCGTAGATTTTGGTATATATTGTTTCCTCCGGGATGCATTGCATAAGGGCTACTATGCACTTCCTTCAAAATCGACTGTCTCAAGTCCTCATCATTCAGTACACAAATCTGACCGCGGAAACAAAATACCCCATCCTTATTAATCCCCAAATCCATAGTAACACCACTCTCTACCTGACAAAAGCGCAACTTCAGAGACTTGTCCCCAACTGTTTTTCTCTGATCTGATCAATCGATGTCGGTTTCACTTGAAGTTCAGCTAGCAGACTCCCATCATCGAGAAAAGACTCATTCAAGAGAACATCGCTCTCAGATCAGTCATAGCCCTACGGCTTAACACATCGGCCACCACATTGGCCTTACCAGGATGGTATTCAATAGTGCAGTCGTAATCCTTAAGCAGTTCAACCCATCTACGCTGCCTAAGATTTAACTTCTTCTAGGTGAGGAGATATTTGAGGCTCTTATGATCAATGTAAATAGTACACTTCTCACCATACAAATAATGCCTCCAAATTTTTAGAGCGAAGACTACCGCTACCAACTCTAGATCATGCGTCGGATAGTTAGCCTCATGAGTCTTAAGCTTTCGAGACGCATGCGCAACTACCTTTCTGTCTTGCATCAGAACACAACCTAGACTCACATGCGACGCATCACTGTATACCAGGGAGTCTTTACCAGGATTAGGTTGTATTAGAATAGGAGCTTGAGTTAAAACAGTCTTAAGCTTATCAAAACTCTCCTACTGTACATCAGTCCAAACGAAAGGAACTCCCTTACATAGAAGCTTAGTCAACAGAGCTGAGATCAAGGAGAACCCCTCTACGATTCATCGATAATATATTGCTAGCTCCAGAAAGCTACGGATTTCAGACACATTCTTCGGTTGTTTCCAACTTAACACAGCCTCAATCTTATGAGGATCGACTCGTATCCCCTCAGAAGAACTACATGTCCCAGAAATGTCACTTCCCGAAGCCAGAACTCACCCTTGCTGAACTTCGCATACAACTGTTTCTCACGAAGAATCTGTAGAACCACTCTGAGATGCTCATTATGCTCGTCCTCAAATTTAGAATACACCAAAATGTTGTCAATAAAAACCACCACAAATTGGTCCAGATAAGGCTGAAAAACACGGTTCATCAAGTCTATAAATGCCGTTAACGAATTAGTCAAACCAAAAGGCATAACTAGGAACTCATAATGTCCATAACGAGTTCTAAATGCCGTTTTATGCACATCGACGTCTTTAACTCTTAACTGATGATAGCCCGAATGTAGATCGATCTTAGAAAATACAGAGGTCCCTCTGAACTGATCCAATAAGTCATCTATCCTCGAAAGTGGGTACTTATTCTTGATCGTTAGCTTGTTTAACTGACGATGGTCGATACACATCTTCATTGTCCCATCTTTTTTTTCATTAAAAGAACAAGTGCTCCCCACAGAGACACACCGGGACGAATGAACCCAGGATCCAACAACTCCTGAATCTGAGCCTTAAGTTCTTTCAGCTCTTTCGGTGCCATTCGGTAAGGGGCGATAGGCACCGGAGCTGTACCAGGAATCAACTCAATCCCAAACTCTACCTCTCGGCTCGGAGGTAACCTCGGTAACTCCTCAGGAAAGTCATCTGAAAAATCTCTTACAATTTTGATATCTTTAACAGAAGAGTCCCCAGAATCAGAAATACTAACGTAGGCCAAGAATGCCTCACACCCTTTTTGAACCAATTTTTTCGCTACCAAAGCTGAGATCACATTAGTCAGGTAGTCTCGTTGTTCCCCAATCACAATTACCTCGTTGCCCTCATCAGTTCTCAACACCACCCTTTTGTCACACAATCCAGACTTACTCGGTGCTTTACCAACTAATCCATCCTTAAAATCAAATCGAACTCCCCAAATGAAAGCTCCATCAAATCAGCCCGAAACACTGTCCCTTGAACCTATAACAGAATGTCTCTATACAATTTACTAACTCGAATGAATTATCCCAAAGTACTCACAGTAGTCACCTCACTAGAAATATCCTCGACCGAAATCTTTAAAGTTTCAGACACAATGCTAGCTACATAGGGGTGTGTAGAGCCTATATCAATCAATGCCAAATAAGGTACATCAAATATTAAAAATGTACCCGTAATGAAGTCTGGAGCATTTCGGTCCTTACGGCAACGAGCAGTATAAACCAAAATAGGCTGCCTCACCTAAGTCGGTCCAACACCTATGCCCGGTGCTCTTTATCCTCAGCCCATGCCGTTACCACCCCTGGCTTGACCTCGGCCCCTAAATGGCAACTGAACTACTCTCGGTGGCTATACAGTACCAGAACCCAAAGCTTGCACCTGATTAGCTCTCAATGGGCAATCACGAACACGGTGCTCATGTGACAGCCCTAATATGGCCCTAGTCGGAAAGTGGTTTCGAGACCACAAAATCGAGTCCCGAAAATAATTAAATGTTGTATTCTAAGCCTATTATAAGTGAAAGTGTATGTGTGAAAATTTCATGCTTTGATTTTGTTATTTAAATGTGAAATTAATTAAAAAGGACTTATGTGAAAAATATTGAAATAGTGATAGGTTGAAGTGTAGTGGTCAAATATTGCATGGCTTAAAATATGGGGATTTGCATGTCAAATTCCCCATTTTTAAATAAGTGGCTGACCATGTTAATGGTGGAATAGCCATATATGCCTTACATATTAATATTATAATAGTTAATGGGTTAGGAATGAATAAAAAAAAGGGACCATACATCCTTGCCTGGTTCTTGCCGAATGTGGGAGAAAGAAGGAGGAAAGATACTTTGAGGATTTCGGCCAAGGAGAAAACTCAGAATCTAAGGTAGAAAAAAAGGACTCTTTGATATTTGGCCTTGGTGATTCTAATTGAAGGTATGCTTAATTTTATTTCTTGATAATTTATGTGAAATTGAGTTAATTGCTAAGATCCTTTCATAGCCCATGACTCAATTTTTGTTATTGGTTTGAAGTGATGCATTCGGCTATGGGTTGTAGAGTGTCTTGGTTGGTGTTTTGATGTTTTTTTGTGATAAGGCATGAAGATGGTTGATTTTGAGTGTTTAATAAAAAGGATTGGATGTGAGTGTGTGTGAAATAGCAAATGATGAGTCTTGGTAACTTCATGAAGTGTTCGGCTATTGTGTTTATGTGAATATATATATGCTGAATGTAGTCTTGGATAAGTAAATTTTGATGTATTAGATTGGTAACACGGTTATGCGGATTGTGAAAAGGTGATAAAGGTGCCAAGAAATATTTGTAAAGATGTATAGTGCCGAATGTGTTCATGAATGAATAAGTTATGTGGGTTGTTTAAATGAAAGGAATGGATAAGTTAAGGTATAATTGAGCATGATATATTGTATTGAGACTATGCGTAAGTGAAAGTATAGATATGTGATGAAATTGATTGGTGATAAACATGTTTAAATAATGTGAATGCAAGGTATGTGTGAAAGAGTGAATTGGTAATAAATCTGCTTGGGACAGCAGCAGTAATGTGAATTTGGAAAATCACCATAAATTGTGGGAGATGAGTTAGAAGCTGAATAAATTATGTAATTAAAGCTTAATGAGACTAGTTTCTGATAAAAGAAACCGTGAAAGCAAATGAATTTCTGATAATGAGATATTTGAAGTGGCGTGGGATAGAGTCAAATGACTTCGGGGTCCCTTGTTCCTTTTATTTAGAAAATCATTATAAATTGTACAAAAATGTTAATAAGATTAAATTTACATGTTTAGACTCCTTAATGAGTCTAGTTTCAAATGAAATAAATGAGAACATATTTTGAATTCTGTACAATGAGAAATTTGATTCGTAGTGAAGAGTGGTCAGATTAGTCAAACAGTGAAACAAGGGAAACTTGAAGAAAAATATGGTATTGATTGGCCAAACAAAAAATACTGAAACGTTTATGGATAGAAGATATATGAGTCTATTTTCAGGAAAAATTAATGGTAATTGATTTTGAGTTTCGTAGCTCTAGTTATAAATGATTTAGTGACTGTTGCTCAGGAAGACAGCTTGCAGTGAAATTATGATTATGTGGTAAACATTGTCAAAAATTTGTTAATGAGTTGCTTATTGATTTCTTATAAGCTTACTATGATCTATATGTGTGAAAGTCGAATATATATATTATATATTCTGAAAGTGATGCTTGAATCGTCGAATAATGACTAAGTTTAAAATTGTTGAATTTAAGCTCAAGAGCATAGAGGGGCAAATTCGGATAAGGGAAAAGAGGAAGTAATCGAATAGCCATTGTAATCGTTCAGCAACATTCGAGGTAAGTTCTTAAGTGCTTAAGCTTGATTCCTTTTTATATGCCTAAGAGTTAAATTAATATGGCAGAGAGAATGTAAATTTTATTTAGTTAATGTGCCGAATATGTAATGATTTAAGGCTATAAGCCGATTATGGCTATTATACTTAAGTTGAATTGGATTTGGAAATTCGATGCACTAAATAGTGTTACAATGAATGAACTATGCCGTATATGTGTTGGTAGAGATATCACGATTTGTGATTATTAAATATCTAAAGAAAACCATGATGTGTATAAAATTATTATTAGTCCTTTATGGTAGCCGAATATGGCTTGGCACTAAAGTGATTAAATGTGAACTTCGATGAGGTAAACTATTAAAAGTGTGGTGCTACAAGACTATGGGCTAATACGATATGTGGATTCGTTCCGTAAAGTAAATTATTAAGGTATACGATATGTACTTATGCATGTTAAATCGATTGGAATTGAATCATGAATGTGACTTGCGAAGCATAGGTAAAAATGCCTATGACATATATGTGAGTAAGGGTAAAACCATCGTAAATTATCGATAAGGATGGGCTATGCGCGGAACCATCTTATAATTGCTAATTTGAAAGGTTGTGTGCGAATCAGTAAGCAATATGTATATATTAGATGAATTGTGACCTTTTGATTCTACTTGAATTAAGTTGTGCGATAAATAATTTATGTATATGACTTATAGTGGAATGGTCATTATTGGTTAAGTTTGAATGGTGAAATGGATATGTGATATTTATGTATGACTTTTGAACCGAAATGTAAATGATGGTGTTCATATGGAGCTTATATCCGAATGTAGCAAATGACTACTAATGTGATATGTTGAATGAGATGTGTTAATATATGATTAAATATGCATGATATTTGATATGTATCCGGGCTTAAAGACCCGTAGGCTATATGCTGGAATTATATCCGGGTTAAATCCCGTAGGCTTCGTGCTGGTAATATATCCGGATTAAATCCCGCAGGCTTCGTGCTGGTAATATATCCGGATTAAATCCTAGCAGGCTTCGGCTGGTGATGTGTATTCGGGCCTTCGTGCCTAGCAGGCTTCGTGCTGGTGATGTGTATTCGGGCCTTTGTGCCTAGCAGGCTTCGTGCCGGTGAAGTGTATTCGGGCTTTCGTGCCTAGCAGGCTTTGTGCCGGTGACGTGTATTCGGGCCTTCGTGCCTAGCAGGCGTAATGCCAGTGAAATGATATGTTATGTGAATTCGGTGCTCTTTGTAAGATAATGGTTTAGCCAAATGTTAAAGATGAAATGATAGTGTATTGTATCATGCTTATATGGCCTAATGGCAAGTATAACATGTTGGTAAATATGCAAAGTGCTTTTATAATCAAATGATAAGTTTGAAATGAATGTGAGTGAAATGTTATGCATAAGCTATCAAATGCTAAGTGTGAAAATGAGATGAAAGAAAAGTGTTTGAGATGTATAATTATATACGTTCGAATGATGTTAGTACTTAATTGATATGAATATGTTATATGGAACTTGTTGATTTGATTATTCGAGCCTTTGAGCTTAGCAAACTATAATGCCAGTGAGATACTATTCGGGCCTTCGAGCTTAGCAGGCTATAATGCTGGTGAAATGATATCGGGCCTCGAGCCTAGCAGGCGAAATGCCAGTGATTTGGGAAAAGCCTATGACTAAGGTACCTCGTGTTAGGTTGAAAAATGAATACATTCAGTACGTTAAGTGGACCAGGTACGCATTATGTACTCATATGTGAGTTTGATCTGCAGTGAATCATAAGTGTGCATTGTGATACATACGTGAATAAATGTTATAACTATATCTATGATCATGATACACCGGGTCAGGGTGTGAAAGTATGTGAAAGTATTTGATTTAATTATGTTATAAGAATTCAGATTAAGTGTGATAAGAATGCTGAACGTGCATTATGTGTTTGTGTGTATTCGGCCAGATGGCAATATACCTAGAATATGGCCTCTTAAGAAATTGAATAATCGATGTATAATTGCGTTTATTTGTTTGCATTGCTTAAGACTTACTAAGCTTATGAAAGCTTACTCCGTTGTTACATTCCTCTGTTTTATAGATTGTTGACTTCAGTTACTTACTCGGGTTGGAGTTCGCCAGAGATATTGTCACACTGTCGAGCTCACGCTATTGGTGTAAGTAAATCCTAGTATTTCGAGTCTATGGCATGTATAGGGTTTTAATGTTGAGTATGTGATATTATAATTTAGCCCAAGGTGTTGGCTAGTGATGTTTTGGGCCTCGTAAGCCCATATATGGGACAAATTGCATGTGAAAAGAAAAGTTTTAAATTGATTGAAATTTTTCGGCACAGTTTTTGTGTGATTGACTGAGTTTAAGTCAGGTAACACCTTGAACAATGTTCCGGCGAGGGATACGGGCGAGGGGTGTTACATTTAGTGGTATCAGAGCTATGGTTTAGTCGGTTCTCGGACTAACATAGCAAGTATAAGAGTCTAGCTATACATGCCGTAAGTAAAGCGTGATAGTGTGATATCTCTCGACTCTTATAAATTGTTTTGCTCAGGTAATGATGTGTTCCAACCGAGCTATTATTAATTGATCCGAAAATGCTATTGAACTGATTGTGATATATTTGTGATATGAAGCAATTGAAAGGTATGAAAAGAAGTTTATGATATGTGTGCATCAGTGTAAAGATATGTATAAGATTGTATAAAGTAAATGGTAAGGAAAGATCAAATTGGGTGGAACGTAGGGAATGAGTACAATCGTTCATTAGTGAATCGATGGAAAAGACCATGGTTGGACCATGGCAATACATGAGACAGATGAGCTAGTGTAAGACCCGTCGGGGACGTGGCATCGGCTCCACTTGTGCTAAGCGTAAGACCTATCTGGGATAGGTATCGGCACAGCCCAGTGAGTGCTAGTGTAAGACCTATCGGGAATAGGCATCAGCATGGGCAGAGCAGAGCTAGTATAAGACCATAGTTGGACTATGGCATCAAGTAAGCGATGTACTCAAAACCGTAAGACGTTTTCCGATTTGATAAATGTTGACAAGTGATCAATACTAAATGTGGAAACTTGATAAGACATTATTGGTAATTTGAGTAAGAGAAATGAAAGTTTGAATTGTGATAAATTCACTTATGTTTTGCTAATATTCACATGAAATAAAGTTGTGTGTATTACTGAGATATGTGAAAATGTATCTGTAACAAGTTGGAAATTTGAAATGTCTGAATCAATGTGCGTAATATTATGATGATGAGTGATAAAGATATCTGTGTATACAAATATGAAAGTTCCTTTCGAGGCTTAACGACCTCATCCCTTTATCAGCGTTATTATTGTTCTGGTATGGAATAAGTATACAGATTGGTTAAAGGTTATGTAAAGGATCTTTATATGAACTCCGATTGTGAAATATTTGTTTATCTGAGTTGTAATAGATTATACAAATATATGGAATAAAAGAAATCAGTGGTATTATAGAAGTGGTTGTAAGATAGAATTTCTATCCAAATTGAATCAAAATTTTTATTATTTTCTAAGAGAGAATTATTATTGGATTATGATTTATCATTTGACGGAAAAAGATCGGTAAGATGGGGTTTGCATGTGCAAGGTTTTATTTGATGAAGTGACTAAAGTATCTATAATGTGATAGACCAAAGTTCCGGATTTTTGGTAAAAAGAGATACATGTGAAGAATAGAAAATTGTGATTCCGAGAATTTTGTAAAAACATTTTTGAAGTGGAAACTATTTCTTCTGGTAAGATTTTCGGGGACGAAAATTCCTAAGGGGGGGAGAGTTGTGACAGCCCTAATATGGCCCTAGTCGGAAAGTGGTTTCGAGACCACAAAATCGAGTCCCGAAAATAATTAAATGTTGTATTCTAAGCCTATTATAAGTGAAAGTGTATGTGTGAAAATTTCATGCTTTGATTTTGTTATTTAAATGTGAAATTAATTAAAAAGGACTTATGTGAAAAATATTGAAATAGTGATAGGTTGAAGTGTAGTGGTCAAATATTGCATGGCTTAAAATATGGGGATTTGCATGTCAAATTCCCCATTTTTAAATAAGTGGCTGACCATGTTAATGGTGGAATAGCCATATATGCCTTACATATTAATATTATAATAGTTAATGGGTTAGGAATGAATAAAAAAAGGGACCATACATCCTTGCCTGGTTCTTGCCGAATGTGGGAGAAAGAAGGAGGAAAGATACTTTGAGGATTTCGGCCAAGGAGAAAACTCAGAATCTAAGGTAGAAAAAAAGGACTCTTTGATATTTGGCCTTGGTGATTCTAATTGAAGGTATGCTTAATTTTATTTCTTGATAATTTATGTGAAATTGAGTTAATTGCTAAGATCCTTTCATAGCCCATGACTCAATTTTTGTTATTGGTTTGAAGTGATGCATTCGGCTATGGGTTGTAGAGTGTCTTGGTTGGTGTTTTGATGTTTTTTTGTGATAAGGCATGAAGATGGTTGATTTTGAGTGTTTAATAAAAAGGATTGGATGTGAGTGTGTGTGAAATAGCAAATGATGAGTCTTGGTAACTTCATGAAGTGTTCGGCTATTGTGTTTATGTGAATATATATATGCTGAATGTAGTCTTGGATAAGTAAATTTTGATGTATTAGATTGGTAACACGGTTATGCGGATTGTGAAAAGGTGATAAAGGTGCCAAGAAATATTTGTAAAGATGTATAGTGCCGAATGTGTTCATGAATGAATAAGTTATGTGGGTTGTTTAAATGAAAGGAATGGATAAGTTAAGGTATAATTGAGCATGATATATTGTATTGAGACTATGCGTAAGTGAAAGTATAGATATGTGATGAAATTGATTGGTGATAAACATGTTTAAATAATGTGAATGCAAGGTATGTGTGAAAGAGTGAATTGGTAATAAATCTGCTTGGGACAGCAGCAGTAATGTGAATTTGGAAAATCACCATAAATTGTGGGAGATGAGTTAGAAGCTGAATAAATTATGTAATTAAAGCTTAATGAGACTAGTTTCTGATAAAAGAAACCGTGAAAGCAAATGAATTTCTGATAATGAGATATTTGAAGTGGCGTGGGATAGAGTCAAATGACTTCGGGGTCCCTTGTTCCTTTTATTTAGAAAATCATTATAAATTGTACAAAAATGTTAATAAGATTAAATTTACATGTTTAGACTCCTTAATGAGTCTAGTTTCAAATGAAATAAATGAGAACATATTTTGAATTCTGTACAATGAGAAATTTGATTCGTAGTGAAGAGTGGTCAGATTAGTCAAACAGTGAAACAAGGGAAACTTGAAGAAAAATATGGTATTGATTGGCCAAACAAAAAATACTGAAACGTTTATGGATAGAAGATATATGAGTCTATTTTCAGGAAAAATTAATGGTAATTGATTTTGAGTTTCGTAGCTCTAGTTATAAATGATTTAGTGACTGTTGCTCAGGAAGACAGCTTGCAGTGAAATTATGATTATGTGGTAAACATTGTCAAAAATTTGTTAATGAGTTGCTTATTGATTTCTTATAAGCTTACTATGATCTATATGTGTGAAAGTCGAATATATATATTATATATTCTGAAAGTGATGCTTGAATCGTCGAATAATGACTAAGTTTAAAATTGTTGAATTTAAGCTCAAGAGCATAGAGGGGCAAATTCGGATAAGGGAAAAGAGGAAGTAATCGAATAGCCATTGTAATCGTTCAGCAACATTCGAGGTAAGTTCTTAAGTGCTTAAGCTTGATTCCTTTTTATATGCCTAAGAGTTAAATTAATATGGCAGAGAGAATGTAAATTTTATTTAGTTAATGTGCCGAATATGTAATGATTTAAGGCTATAAGCCGATTATGGCTATTATACTTAAGTTGAATTGGATTTGGAAATTCGATGCACTAAATAGTGTTACAATGAATGAACTATGCCGTATATGTGTTGGTAGAGATATCACGATTTGTGATTATTAAATATCTAAAGAAAACCATGATGTGTATAAAATTATTATTAGTCCTTTGTGGTAGCCGAATATGGCTTGGCACTAAAGTGATTAAATGTGAACTTCGATGAGGTAAACTATTAAAAGTGTGGTGCTACAAGACTATGGGCTAATACGATATGTGGATTCGTTCCGTAAAGTAAATTATTAAGGTATACGATATGTACTTATGCATGTTAAATCGATTGGAATTGAATCATGAATGTGAATTGCGAAGCATAGGTAAAAATGCCTATGACATATATGTGAGTAAGGGTAAAACCATCGTAAATTACCGATAAGGATGGGCTATGTGCGGAACCATCTTATAATTGCCAATTTGAAAGGTTGTGTGCGAATCAGTGAGCAATATGTATATATTAGATGAATTGTGACCTTTTGATTCTACTTGAATTAAGTTGTGCGATAAATAATTTATGTATATGACTTATAGTGGAATGGTCATTATTGGTTAAGTTTGAATGGTGAAATGGATATGTGATATTTATGTATGACTTTTGAACCGAAATGTAAATGATGGTGTTCATATGGAGCTTATATCCGAATGTAGCAAATGACTACTAATGTGATATGTTGAATGAGATGTGTTAATATATGATTAAATATGCATGATATTTGATATGTATCCGGGCTTAAAGACCCGTAGGCTATATGCTGGAATTATATCCGGGTTAAATCCCGTAGGCTTCGTGCTGGTAATATATCCGGATTAAATCCCGCAGGCTTCGTACTGGTAATATATCCGGGTTAAATCCTAGCAGGCTTCGGCTGGTGATGTGTATTCGGGCCTTCGTGCCTAGCAGGCTTCGTGCTGGTGATGTGTATTCGGGCCTTCGTGCCTAGCAGGCTTCGTGCAGGTAATATATCCGGGTTAAATCCCGTAGGCTTCGTACTAGTAATATATCAGGGTTAAATCCTAGCAGGCTTCGTGCAGGTGATGTGTATTCGGGCCTTCGTGCCTAGTAGGCTTCGTGCCGGTGATGTGTATTCGGGCCTTCGTGCCTAGTAGGCTTTATGCCGGTGACTTGTATTCGGGCCTTCGTGTCTAGCAGGCGTAATGCCAGTGAAATGATATGTTATGTGAATTCGGTGTTTCTTGTAAGATAATGGTTTAGCCAAATGTTAAAGATGAAATGATAGTGTATTGTATCATGCTTTTATGGCCTAATGGCAAGTATAACATGTTGGTAAATATGCAAAGTGTTTTTATAATCAAATGATAAGTTTGAAATGAATGTGAGTGAAATGTTATGCATAAGCTATCAAATGTTAAGTGTGAAAATGAGATGAAAGAAAAGTGTTTGAGATGTATAATTGTATACGTTCGAATGATGTTAGTACTTAATTGATATGAATATGTTATATGGAACTTGTTGATTTGATTATTCGGGCCTTTGAGCTTAGCAAACTATAATGCCAGTGAGATACTATTCGGGCCTTCGAGCCTAGCAGGCTATAATGCCGGTGAAATGATATTGGGGCCTCGAGCCTAGCAGGCGAATTGCCGGTGATTTGAGAAAAGCCCATGACTAAGGTACCTCGTGTTAGGTTGACAAATGAATACATTTAGTACGTTAAGTGGGCCAGGTACGGATTATGTACTCATATGTGAGTTTGATCTGCAGTGAATCATAAGTGTGCATTGTGATACATATGTAAATAAATGTTATAACTATATCTATGATCATGATACACTGGGTCAGGGTGTGAAAGTATGTGAAAGTATTTGATTTAATTATGTTATACGAATTCAGATTAAGTGTGATAAGAATGCTGAACGTGCATTATGTGTTTGTGTGTATTCGGCCAGATGGCAATATACCTAGAATATGGCCTCTTAAGAAATTGAATAATCGATGTATAATTGCGTTTATTTGTTTGCATTGCTTAAGACTTACTAAGCTTATGAAAGCTTACTCCGTTGTTACATTCCTCTGTTTTATAGATTGTTGACTTCAGTTACTTGCTCGGGTTGGAGTTTGCCGGAGATATTATCACACTGTCGAGCTCACGCTATTGGTGTAAATAAATCTTAGTATTTCGAGTCTATGGCATGTATAGGGTTTTAATGTTGAGTATGTGATATTATAATTTAGCCAAAGGTGTTGGCTAGTGATGTTTTGGGCCTCGTAAGCCCATATATGGGACAGATTGCATGTGAAAAGAAAAGTTTTAAATTGATTGAAATTTTTCGGCACAGTTTTGTGTGATTGACTGAGTTTAAGTCAGGTAACACCTTGAACCCTATTCCGGCGAGGGATACGGGCGAGGGGTGTTACAGCTCAGTCGACCCACATCTCAAGCATGCCCCAATAGCCCTCCAACATTCACCCGGATGGCGTCTACCATAGTGCCCACACAGCGCCACCCTAGTAGGTGCAATAGGAGGCCCAACTCTCACTGGCCCATCAGATCTGGCTTTTTTCTTAGGCCTTAACCTAGAACTCGAGAGCTCCGAATCCTCTTATTTTTACCCCTTTCACGATCTCTATTCTGGTGCTCCACGCACTTAAAATCCTCAGCAATCTTGGCCTTCTCGACCAAAACAGCAAACTCACGTTCCCTCTGTGGAGCTATCAGCACCCTCAGGTTATCCCTAAGACCATCTTCAAAATGGACACATCTTTCATATTCAGTCTCCACCATGCTTCGCGCATAACGGTTTAGTCTCAAAAATTCGACCACATACTTGGCCACAGAACGATCTCCTTCGGTGAGATTAAGGAACTCACGCCTCTTGGTATCAATGTAGCTATCCCCCACATACTTACCCTGGAACATAGTCTTAAAGTAATCCAAGTTCAATTGGTCGGGCTGAGTGCCCTTCTTAATCGTCAACCACTACTGGTATGATTCGTTGCGAAGCAGAGAAACAACCCCCTTAAGCTTCTGCTCAGTAGTAAAATCCAGATTGTCTATAATTCTCTCAGTGGCCTCCATCCAATACTCAGCCACGTTAGGGGTGACTCCAGCGACACCCTTGAGTAACTCAGCCCTATTGCACTGGAGTCATTTCGTAACCGACCCTCGGCCCTCAGATCTAGTATTGGGCCCAGCGACCCTCTCTAAAATCCTCAGCATAGCCTGGGACAATGCGTCATCCCTGGCCGTGCGATCATAAGACCCAGTCTCTGTAGCAGGTGAAATTGGCGTCTTGCTCATATCAAGATTCGACATGCTACCTAAAGATGAAGACTCAACTCGAGCCCCCTATGGCCTCTACCCCGGCCTCTAGTACCCCGTCCGCAGATACCCCATGCTTTCATCGTATATTTCAAAATTTATCTGTGTTAACAGTTTTATGCATTAATTAACAATTCCGATATTTTATTAACAGATATTTTATGCAATACAGTATCAGAATGTTCAGAGTCAGTTATCGCGAGTAGTAGTCTCACTACAGTTTCTAGTTTACACTCCTAGAGTGTTCTCAATGTAATATACTACCTAAAGTAGTTTCAGTAAATTCAATTCATACTTTCAGACAATTCTAAACAGAGTTTCAGAAACTTACAGGATCGGCACCGGAAACTCGGTGTACCACATACTTATTCCAAAAATATTTCAAATTATTTACAAACCATTTCTTTAAAACCAATCTTTACAACCCAATTCCATAGCCGAGTTTTGCAACCTGGCTCTGATACCACTAAATGTAACATCCCAAACTTGGCCTAAACGTTATGGCCGGATCTGTCGAAGTCACATGAAAGTGTTTTAGAAAATGTAATGACCTTCAAATCGTTTCTTTTTTAAACTTTTACTCAGTTCGAAAAATCAAATTCTAAATGATTTGATTCAAACATCTCTTTTACACGGAAGCTTTTAAAACTTAAATAATTAGTTTTAGGTAAAATCGTTTATATTACAAAAACCATAGTTTTAGGGAAACTATGTTTTGATGAGTTGCAATTTAAATAATAACAAAACCGTATAAAGTCCCAAATTAAAACCAAACAATCCAAGTCCAAAATTACATCAAAAACCCCAAATAAGCAATAAAAACTGGATGTAATCAGAAAAATAGTCTAAAAATTTACGTGTGGCCACCCTCGAGTCCTCCGCTACACCGATCCGTCAAGTTTGGGAATTACCTAAATAGATTAAATAGAAAAAAAGGGTGAGTTTTCGCAACTCAGTGTGTGATCCCCATAGAAAACGTGCATACAGACATACATCAGATCATAATCATAATCAGTCTGGGTCGGAGCCCCTTACAGAAATCAGTGTGAGCTTTAGCCCTCTTAGATACAGAATTAGACATATACATATTAGGCCCTTGGCCCATCTCAGATACAGTATGCAGATCAGAACAAATTAAATAGAGTCCTACCTACCAGCCTCTACACACCAACTCCGTCCAACCCTACACACCATGTGGGGATACAATCGACCCACCCATCCCTACACCCCATGCTGTACCGAATGCGGCACATAATCAGATAATTGCAGCTGTGTTGCCAAATATCAGGCTTAGGAGCCTTTCAGAACACTTCCTCCATTAACATTAACCCAACCTCGATGCAATGCAACATACAATACATAACATGTAAATATGCAATTAACAGATCATATATATACAAATCGGTGTACATGCTAATGCACATATATACATAGTCAGATCACGTAATAAGGGGTCAAGTAACTCTCACCGACGCTACAGTAGGTCTCAGTCGACTTGGGCGACCTGAACAATCTTTTAGAGTATTCCACATGCCCGTGTGGTTCACCTATGTGGGCCCACACGCTTGTGTGGCCGACACGGCCCAATAGGTCAAGCTCATGTGTCGCACACGGCCTCACCGGCCATCACACGGTCATGTCATGTGCTCGTGTCTTGCACGCACGGCTTGACTTATCGGTCACACACCCGTGTACTGCCACACAGCCTACCACATAAGCAACCACATGCCTGTGTGGCGTCGACAGTTTTATTTTTTTAGCTTTCATCGATTGTCTTTTTCTATGTTTTTGGGTACACACCTAGTATTTTTTTGTAGCAAAAGTAATCCCGAGCAATCTAGAACCTATAATCGATTGAGAAAACCCCAATTTAGTCACTTAAACCAATATCAAATCGAGTTGTCATGAATAGACAATCCCGAAAACCACCTACAACCCTTATATCCAAATGAAACAATGATGTATTCGCACTTCCACAGCACCGATTTAAGACCCAAACTCCTTAATCCTCTCCTAAACATAAGTTAGAACTCCATTAACAATAATTCAACATACCAAAAAGGAAATCGTACTTACAAAATTTACCAATAATGTACTAGAGATACTGTAGTAAAGAGACACGAAAAACGGTAGTATGAAAAAGGTAGAACTAAAATTGACAGCAAGAAAGGTGAAGATTCAGAAGAAGCAAAAAAAAAAGAGAGGAAGAAAGGGTGGAAGAGAATATGTCAGTTTTTTTTGGGGAGAGAATTTTGGGAAACTGATTACCCAAATCCCACTACCTACTCTATCTCAACCACCCACTACTCAGATTTTTAGTCCAACTCAAACTCTTCAGAACAGACGAGCAAAAATAATGCTCTTGCAAATACTTGAACACAGGACCCCAAACATACTAACATTCCACTTAGCCACCAGACCAGCAGGCCCATTCTGATATGTTTTTTACAAACAATCAAATAAAAGCCTACTGAACAAGAGTAAGGCTTTCAGAAAAATTTAAAACTTTTCCAAAGGTTGAGACTTGAACCCAAGACCTCACACACACACCCAGAACACTTAACCACCGAAGCAGATACACAGTTGTGTGGCAATTATTTACAAGAAAAAATACAGATATTTTAGGGCGTTACAACTCGAGTAATGTACAGATATCTCTATCCAATACCATCTCCACTCGAAACCCCCAGAACACACCAAGTCACGATTGTACTCTATCCTGCGTTCAATCCAAACTGAGCATCAATTTCAATATTATATCTCAAATTACCATTAATTATCAACATTTAAAAATAAATATATAAGTTGTACCATGTTAATCTACTAAAAAATTCATATTGATGTTAAATTCTAACAGTACGAACTTACCTAACTAAATTACAAAAATGTTAAAGTACAGGGGCATTTTGGTAATTTTCATTCTTCTTAATTTTCCACTCGATCTTGATCATGCATGCTCCAAAAGAAGACCAAATGCTCAAATCCTCTTCCATGGCTTGTTTCATTCTCAATTTCAGTAAAACTTCAAAGATAGATGATTGCCTTAATTTTTTTTATTTAATTTTAGGTTTAATTGAATAATTATCATTTTACCCTTAAAACTCAACCAAATCTCACCAAATGCCAAGCCATGTTCATCCACTATCCTTTAATTTGGTTGAATTACAACTTCAAGCCCTTATTTCATGCTTTTATATCCATTAGATACAAATAATGCTTTAGCCATTAAATTTTTCAACCTTTACAATTTAATATTTTTTGCTTAATTAAATATCGAAACATTAAAATTTTTCAATGAAACTTTAATACCACCTTAATGACACTCAGTAAATACTTATAAAAATATTTACGGTTTGGTTTATAGAAACGAGGTCTCGATACCTCATTTTCTAAAACCGCTTGACCTTAGGGTCTTACCACTTGAACTTAACTAATCATTCGAATAGCATCAATTATCATATCAAAAACCTTTTTAAAACCATACTCGAATCGTAAATATTAAATAATAATATTAACAAACTTAATCGTCGGATTCGTGGCCCCAAAACTACTATTTCTGACACCATTGAAAAACGGGCTGTTATAGATAAACCTAATTGCTTTTCTACTTCAGCACGAAACTCTCAAAATTTATCAAAGGTTTGTTTTTGCGGTGCATTAGATGAACATATCCATATCGAGAATAGTCCTCGATGAAAGTCACATAATAATCATAACCTCTTCGGGCACTAATGCTCATAATAATTGCTTTTCTACTTCAGCACGAAACTCTCAAAATTTATCAAAGGTTTGTTTTTGTGGTGCATTAGATAAACATATCCATATCGAGAATAGTCATTGATGAAAGTCACATAATAATCATAACCTTTTCGGGCACTGATGCACATGAGACCACATACATCAGTGTGTACAAGTTTTAAAGTTTGGTTGACCCTTGTACCTTTCGCATTAAAAGACCTCTTAGTCATTTTACCTTCCAAGCAAGATTCATATTGTGGAAGACTAATTTCCTTAAGAATACTTAAGGGACCATCTTTCACGAGTCCAGCGATTCTTTCATAGTTAAAATGACCAAGTCTTAAGTGTCATAGGTACCCCTCATTAGAGTGAGAAGTTTTAACTTTTTATCCATCATTGCAGTTTGAAGCATCAAATAGTTATTTGGTTTGATAAAGAAGAGATTATTTTCCATCCATCCATTTCAAATTAAAGAGCAATTTTTGTGAATAGTAATCCCTTTATTGAATGTGTAACAACCTAGTTTTAGCTAAATTAGAACAGTGGTTTCAGAACCACGAATCCAATGTTGAAAAATTATTTTTAATATTATTTTATGTGTTTATAGCATGAAATTATGAATGTGTGAAATTTTCGTGAAGTAATTTTATCGTTTAATTGCTCAATTTGAGAAAAAGGACTAAATCACGTAAAATGCAAAAGTTGCATTCTATTTGTTAAAGGTATCTAATAGCCATGGTTTATTAAATTAAAGGTCCTTATGATCATATTAGACCATTGGTAGTGCTAATGGACATTTATGGACATTTAATGGATGTTTTAAATGGTTTTTCATTAAGTTTATTATGGTAATTAACATTATTAACATATGATAAATAAAACAAAATCAATTTTTAAGCTTAATATCATCTTTTTCACCGAAATTGTTGAAGAAAAAGAAGCTATTCTAGGGTTTTAACATTCGGCACTTGCAAGCTTGATTGGTAAGTGTTTTGAACTCGGTTTTTAATTTTTTTTATGTTTTTGTGATCGTTGCTTCATGTTCTAGCTAGCCCGTACCTTAGATTTTGAATCTGTTAAAGATTTTGAGAGTTTCCATTATTGAATCTATGTGTTCTTTGATGTTTAATGTTGAAATATGAAAGCTTGATGATAGTTTTACATGTTCTGTAAAGTGATTTTTGACAAAAATGTCAAAAAATGATTAAATTGTGAAATGTGTAAATTGAGGGGTTGAAAATGTGAAATAAATGAAAGTTATGGGCTGTTAGGGAGCTATGGGTAATTCGGCTAAGCTAGAGTATAATGAAATTATGTGAATTTTGTGTATTTGTGAAATAGGGACTAAATTGTAAAAATAAAATAGTTTAGAGGCTAATGTGTAAAAAGCCCAAATGTGTGTTATGGATTAAATTGAAAGAATATGTGATTGAATAAGTCAATTTTGAATTCATATAAATCAATAAAAAAAGAATTCAGATTTAGATCGGGGGAAAAACAAGGATATCGAGTAGTCAAACCGATCCGTCAATTCTGTATACGAGGTAAGTTCGTATAATTGAACTTAAATGTGCACCTATCTATTTGATGGATGAATTATGAGATAGTATTTATTCTATTGAATAAATGTTGAAATAGTAAAGGAAATGTATGAATTGATTAAGGCAAGTTGCTGAATAAGACCATAATTGGGCTATGGCAATCGAGTAATAAGACCATAACCGGGTTATGGCATGTGAACGAAAGTACCACAGAAGGGCCTTGGCAATGTATATGTAAGACCATAGTTGGACTATGGCATCGAACAATAGATGAATATATATCATAAGCACTTATAAAAAGGAGCGGTTTGATAAGAGTATTGATGAGAAATAGAAATGTATGGGTACAGGTATGTACGAAAAACTATTCAAGTATCGAGATAGATGAGGTTAAGAACTCATGAATGAGGATATGAATAAATTTTATGTTAGCTTATGGATTGATGCTTTAGATGTTCATGATATTATCTATTTTGAATTGCTATATGAATGTTGTGATTATTTCATGTTCACATACAAACTTACTAAGCTTATAGCTTACTGTGTATATTTGTTTCTATCTTTTATAGTTCTAAGAAGCTAGCTCAGATCTAGGAATTGTCAGAGACCTTATCACACTATCAATCATCTAATTTGGTACTTTTGATGTCATGTATATGTGGTATATGCCATGTATAGGCTTGTGTCATTTTGATATGTTTGATGGATATGTATTTTGGACATTTGAGTTGGCATAAAATGATAAACTTGAAGATGCTTATGAATGTGTATATAGTTCTACTTTTAATGTTTGGTAATAGCCCTATATTGAATGAATATGGTTAAAGTGATTATGTATATTTGAATTGGTTTAGTTAAATGAAATATACATGTGAATTATGCTTAGAAAAGCAAGTTAAGTTGATTAGTGTTTGAATAGGTAAATAGCATTGAATTGAGTATTGAAATGGTTGAAATGGATTTGGTATGATTGTGTATTTGTTGATAAACTTTGGCTACATATTTGTGACTTAAAATGGTACCAATTGAGTTTACTTAGGTATGTGCAAAAAGGGTGGCAAATTGGCTTTTCAAATGGCCTATTTTTGTCCACACAGGAAGAGACACGAGTGTGTGTCTCAGCCATGTGCGACATACGGTTAGGTTACACGGCCGTGTGTCCCCTGGTGTTGAAATTAAATTGAAGTCAGTATGCTCCACACGTTCTCACACACAAGCGTGTGACTGGCCGTGTGGTATAAGTTAGTATACCCCCTAAATGGCACATGGCCTAGCACACGGACATGTGTGGCCATTTCGAAGGGCACATGGGCTAGACACATGGGCGTGTGGTTGGCCGTGTGACCCAAGTCATTATACTCTCTAGTTTTCACATGGTCTGGCACATGGGTGTGTCCTTGACTATGTGATACAAGTCAGTATGTATGTCCTCTTTCCACATGGTGTAACACCCCTTACCCGAGACCGTCGCCAGAGGCAAGCACAAGGCGTTACCAGACTTATCTTACTTGTTCGGGACATAATTTTTTTTTTACTTTTAAAAATTAATTCATTCGCATTCATCGAATAAATCCCTAAAAAGGGCCTTCGAGGAACTAAAAGTGCAATTGGAATGGTTTGAGACCAAACCGGGAACATAAAAAAATTTTCGATTACTTACACAAATCAAAACAATTTATTTCACTCTTCATGATAAAACTATCCATCTGCGTAACAGTCACTAAATTAATTATAAATCGAGTTACAAAACTCTGAATTTAAATCTATAAATTTTTCCTGAAACTAGACTCATATATCTTCTTACCATAATATTTTTAAATTTTTTAGTTTGGCCAATTAGTGCAGTTTATACATTAAAGGTTCCCCTGTTTTACATTTCAGTGGACCTGACCTCTCTTCACTAAAAATTGATTATCTCATTATACAGAATTCGGATAACATTTTGTTTCTAATGAAAATATACTCACTAAAAAAATCCATAAATATAAACTATGACTTATAATTAGTTTTCTAAAATTTATAGTGATTTTCCAAAGTTGGAACAGGGGATCACGAAGTAACTCTGAACCAGTCTTACAAAAATTTAAATATCTCAGAATATAGACTTCCTTTGCTTACTCTGTTTCTTTCCTATGAAAATAGACTCAATAAGGTTTAAGTCTATATCTTATTCACCATATAATTCCATTTCTACAATTTTAAGTGATTTTTCAAAACCACGTCACTGCTGCTGTTTCCTAACTGTTCCATGGCCAACTCTTACTCTTTCATAATTTCTTTGCATCAAACCTCATTTAGGCATACATAATACCAAAACATGTTCTTATTTAGCTATATCATAAGCTAATCATTACCAAGTATTCACATGCCATTCTTTAATCATATCATAAGGACATACATAGAAAATAGCCAAGTCCCTATACATGCCATAACTTAAAGTATTTCTAGTCACAAAATACTGATATTGCTCGTTGATAGTGTGAGGCGATCTCTGACGTCCTTACGATTTTCCGAGTTGGGTTTGCGATAGTATAAAAAAAAGAGAGAAAAGAAAGGGAGTAAGCATAAAGCTTAGTAAGTTTGCATGTAAGTAAATAACAACATTCTAAATGAATTATCAGGATAACCTGAACCTTTCGAACATGGACTTATCTTACCTTCCCTTTGGTACACTCTTTAAATTTTCCGTTGAACCATTTGGAATACTAAGGATACACGGGTACCTTTCCTTTTTAAACTTACGTTTGCCATGTCTTGACATGGTCTTACGTGGTATCCTTGCCTTATGAACTCACCATTGCCATTTTACAAAATAAATATATAGATGCTAAAAAATAAAATCATTAATTATAAATAATAAAACATTGCATTTATTTACCGCAAACTTACCTCGATACAAAATACGATCAAATATTTTAATTTAGTCCTCAACCTTTTCCTTTTCTTGGTTTAACCTTGAATTTCGTTCTTCTTGATCTATAATAGCAAATTTAACTTATTTAATATTCATATTTATCAAAATAGTCCTTAAATCTAACTTTTACAAAATTATGATTTTGCCCCTAAACTTTTGCATATTTACACTTTTTCCCCAAGGCTCGAAAATGAAACTTTATCCCTAATTCTTATGTTTTATGACATGCTGATCATTTTTTTACCTACGGCAACATCAAATTTCCACTCTAACATGTACTTATGACCATTAGGTATTTTTACCGATTATTTTGTTTTACTCGTTTTCGCTTAAAATCACTTAGCTCAAGTTGTTTAACATAATTTCAAGCTTCATATTCTACCATAAAACATCAAAATAAACACATTTCACCTATGGGTATTTTTCCGAATATGAACCCTAGGTTAAATTATTGCTAGAATAAGCTAAATCAAGTTACCGGGACTTCAAAAACGTAAAGAACATTAAAAAAGAGGCTTGGAATCGCTTACCATGAAGCTTGGAAGCTTGACAAAACCCTAGCTATGAAGAACCCTGGAAATGTCAGCCTAATGAAGAAGATGGGCACATTTTGCCATCTTTTTCCCTTTTTTAATCTTTTAATTACCAAATGACTAAAATACCCTTCATTAAAACTTTAGTTATTTTTATCTATGTATGTCCATTTTTGTCCATGAAAACCTAATGGTTTAATTACCATTTAAGGTCTTCTACTTCAATTATACTCTTCAATTTAATCCTTTAACATCTAAAACTCATATTTATCAACTTTTGCAACTAAGCCCTAGTAGGCAAATTAAGCATGTTATCTATAAAATTTTCCATCGATACTCTAACACATGCATCTAATCACTCGGTAAATTATAAAAATTAATCGGAATAAACTTTTCTATCTCAGATTCATGGTTTCGCAACCACTATTCCGTTTAGGCCCTATTTTGGGATGTTACATTTCTTCCCCCTTTTAAGAATTTTTGTCCTCGAAAATCTTTCCTGTGAAAAGATTTGGATACTATTTTCACATTACCTCTTTAGGCTCCCATGTACCCTTGTCTACCCCATGCCTATTCCATAATACTTTCACAAGTGCAATACTTTTGTTCCTTAGTTGCTTGACCTCTCGAGCTAAAATCGTTACCGGTTCTTCACATAAGTCATATCTTGCTGAATCTTAACCTCTGTATGTGAAATCAGATGTGAAAGATCAGAACGATAACGACGTAACATGGACACATGGAACACATCATGAATTTTCTCTAACTCTGGCAACAAAGCTAACCGATATGCTAATGGTCCAACTTTTTCAGTCACCTCAAACAGTCCAATAAAACGAACTTAGTTTGCCTTTCTTGCCAAATCTAAAGACTTTCTTCCATGGGGATACTTTCAAGAACACTTTATCACCAACTTGATACTCAATCTCTTTTCTTTTCAAGTCTGCATAAGACTTCTGTCTATCTGAAGCTGCTTTCAAGCAATCTCTGATAACTTTCACTTTCTCTTCAGTTTCTTTAACTAAATCAACCCCGTAAATCTGATTTTCTTTAAGCTTTGTCCAATACAAAGGTGTGCTACATTTACGTCCATATAAAGCTTCATAAGGTGTCATTTTCAAACTCGACTGGTAACTACTATTATAAGCAAACTCTACCAATGGCAAATATTTCTCCCAACTACCTTGAAATTCTAAGACACAACATCTGAGCTTATCCTTAAGTATCTAAATAACTCTCTCTGACTAACCATCGGTCTGAGGATGGAAGGTTGTACTAAAACTCAACTTTGTGCCCAAAGCTTCCTGTAACTTCTTCCAAAACCGCGAAGTGAATCTCGGGTCTCTATCTGAAATAATCGATAACGGTACTCCATGTAGTCTGACTATCTCTGAAATATATAACTCGGCCAATTTTTCAAGTAAATAACCCATACGAATTGGAATAAAATGAGTCGACTTCGTTATCTTATCAATCACAACCTACACTGCATCTTTCTTTCTCAGTGTCAACAGAAATCCTGTCACAAAATCCGTGACAACTCGATCCCATTTCCACTCAGGAACTAACACAGGCTGCAATAAACCTGAAGGTACCTAATGTTCAGCTTTTACCTACTGACAGATCAAGCATCTAGAAACAAACTCTGAGATATCTCCCTTCATTCCTACCCACCAATACATTTTCTTCAAATCATTATACATCTTTGTACTACCTGGATGAATAGACAAGGAACTGCTATGTGCTTCCTCTAAAATCTTTCGAATAAGCTCATCATTCTTTGGTACACATATCTGATTTCTGAACATTAAACAACCATCAAAATTAATCTGAAAATCTGACTCTATACCCGACTCACACTGAGCTCTTTTGGTTTGCAACTCACTGTCATCTTTCTAAACTTCACAAATTTCTTCAAGAAACATTGGCTTAGCTCTTAATTCGGCTAAGATAGAACCATCATCCGATAAGGTTAAACTAGTGTTTAAAGCTCTTAATACAAATAAAGATTTTCTAGTCAAAGCATCAGCAACCACGTTTGCCTTACCTGGGTGATAATCGATCACTAGTTCATAATCTTTAATCAACTCTAGCTATCTTCTTTACCTCAAGTTCAAATCTTTCTGAGTCATCAAGTATTTCAAACTTTTATGATCAGTAAATATTCGGCACTTCTCATCATACAAGTGATGTCTCCAGATTTTCAACGTAAATACAATGGCAGCTAGTTCTAAATCATGTATCGGATAATTTTTCTCATGTGGCTTTAGCTGTCTAGAGGCATAAGCAATTACCTTTCCTTCCTGCATAAGTACACAACCTAGTCCATTCAAGGACACATCACTGTAAATCACAAACTCTTTACCCGGTTCTGGTTGTACTAAGACAGGAGCTTCAGTCAACAATGCCTTTAACTTGTCAAAACTTTGTTGACACTTTTCAGTCCATTCAAACTTGATATCTTTCTGTAGCAATCTTGTCAATAGAGTAGCTATCATGGAAAATCCCTCTACAAATCGTCTATAATAACTGGTGAGACCAAGAAAACTTCTGACCTCTGATACATTCCTGGGAGGCTTCTAATCAACAATGGCTGAAATCTTGCTCGGATCAACTCTAATGCCTTCACCTGAGACTATATGTCTAAGAAAACCAACTTCCTGAAACCAGAAGTCACTTTTGCTAAACTTGGCATAAAGCTGATTATCTCTCAAAGTCTGTAAAACTGTTCTCAAATGCTCTGAATGCTCAATCTTATCATGAGAATAAATCAAGATATCATCAATGAACACAACTACAAATTTATCCAAGTAAGGTCTGAAAATTCGATTCATTAAGTCCATGAACATGGCAGGAGCATTAGTCAAGCCAAATGGCATCACAAAGAACTCATAATGGCTAAATCTAGTCCGAAAAGCAGTCTTCAGAACATCTGACTCTTTAACTCGCAACTGATAATATCCGGATCTCAAATCTATCTTAGAGAACATAGTAGCTCCCTTCAATTGATCAAAAAAATCATCGATTTTAGGAAGTGGATACTTATTCTTAATAGTCATCTTGTTAAGCTACCGATAATCTATGCATAATCTCATCGAACCATCTTTCTTTTTCACAAAGAGCACTGGTGCACCCCATTGTGAACAACTAGGTCTTGCAAAGCCTTTCTCTGTTAGTTCTTGCAACTAAACTTTCAATTCTCTCAATTCCATTGGAGCCATTCTATAAGGAGTAATAGAAATAGGTGTTGTAACTGGAACCAATTCAAGACCAAACTCAACTTCTCTGGTAGGAGGCAAACCTGGTAGTTCTTCCGGAAACACATCAAGAAACTCACATACCACAGGCACTGATTCAATTTTCAACTCTGGATCTTTAGTATTCAACACAAAAGCAAGATAAGCTTCATATCCTTTTCTCAAGCATTTATGAGTAGACATAACAGAAATCATGGCAATTGAACTATCTGAATCATCTGAATTAACCTGAAGAATTTCACCATTTTAGTATTTCAACTCAATGAATTATTTTCCAAAATTCACTATCACATCAAACGCAGTCAGCCAATCCATACCAAGAATCACATCAAACTCATCAAATGGCAATAGCATGAGATCGGCCAGAAAATAGTAACCTCTAATCATCAAAGGGCAATTTTTACATACTTTGTCTACTAATACATACTGACCCAATAGATTTAATACTTCAATCACAAATCCCATAGACTCTATGGACATGTTCATACTAGGCATCAATTTCATGCAAACATAGGAATGGGTCGAACCCGGATCAATCAAAGCAATAACATTAACATCATGAAGAGAAAATGTACCAGTAATTACATCGGGGGAGGATGCCTCTTCACGAGCACGGATAGCATAGGTCCTTACAGGTGCTCTAACATCTGGTCTGGCTGCTGAATCTCTAAATGCACCTCTACCTACCCCTATTCCCGAACTTCTCTGAGGTCTGCCTCTAACGGGGGCATTGCCTGATCTTACACTTGGTATTACTTCTCTTTTAATCATCTCAGGACACTCCTGAATGAAATGATCCGATGCACCACATCGGAAACAACCAGTCTCAGTTGCTCGACATTGACCTGGATGATGTCGACCATATTGAGGACACTCGGGTCTATCAGGCTGAATACTACCAACACTCGCAATTGAAGTGGTCTGAGCTTTCTGACCCATAAATCTTCTACCTTTGTTTTGACTAGAATACCCTGTTGAAAAATTAGATCTCGTAGAGAACTCTCTAGGCCTCTTGGATGTAGACTGAAATGACTTGCTCATCTATCTTTTCTTTGTGTCTTGCATCTCAATTTCAGCTTTACCCTTTCCTTTCAACAACTCCCCTCCTTACAAGCTCTTTTAACTAAAATAACAAAATCTTTTATTTCTAAAACACCGACTGACCGTCGAATATCATCATTGAGCCCATCTTCAAATCTCTTGCACATAATAGCTTCAGTAGGCACACACTCTCGAGCGTAATTACTGAGTCTGACAAATTCACGTTCATATTCAGTCACTGTCATCTTACCCTACTTTAGTTCAAGGAATTCTTTTCTTTTCTGGTTGATGAACCTCTGACTAATGTATTTCTTACGGAAATCCTCTTAAAGAAATCCCAAGTAACCCTCTCTTTCGGTACTACTGACACAAGTGTCTTTCACAATGGTAGGCCGAGTCTCATAAAAGTGATACAACACACTTCATGCACTCTTCAGGTGTGCAGGATAACTCATCAAAGACCTTGATAGTATTCTCGAGCCAAAATTTAGCTTTCTCTGCATCGTCATCTTTAGTAGCCCGAAACTCTTCGGCCCCTTGTTTTCTAATTTTATCAACTGGTGGCTTCTATATTCTGACTGTATCTGTGACTGGGGAAGCTACATGGGTAGTCTGAGGATCATGAGGGGGTAGAGGTCTAATGGCCGGATTCGTACGAACGAACTCGGCAAACCATTTATTCATAGCTTGGAAAAAGGCTTCTCGAGCCCCTCCTCCTTGACTAATTATAACGGGGCACCATCCCTTCTATGGGAGCGGGCGCGTTACTTTCTACATCATCTGCACCAACTCATTTGGGATCTATAACTATAAAAGAAAAACATTTTAAAATCGTCAAGAGTCGCCACATTATCAAAATATAAGTATGGCATGTATAGCTAGACTCTTACTCATAATGAATATTTTGAGAACCGACTAAAATCTTGCCCTGATACCAATAAATGTAACACCCCTTACCCAAGACCGTCGCCGGAGTCGAGCACGAGGCGTTACCAGACTTATCTTACTTGTTCAGGGCATAATTTTTTTTAACTTTTAAAAATTAATTTGCTCGCATTCATCCAATAAATCCCTAAAAAGGGCCTTCAAGGCCCTAAAACATGCAATTGGACCGGTTCGAGTCCGAACCGGAAACATTAAAAATTTTTCGATTACTTACACAAATCAAAACAATTTATTTCACTATTCATAATAAAATTGTCCATCTGCGTAACAGTTACTAAATTAATTCTAACTCGAGTTACAAAACTCAAAATTTAAATCCGTAAATTTTCCCTAAAACTACAGAATTTTTTCTTTGGCCAATTAGTACAGTTTATTCATTAAAGGTTCCCTTGTTTCATAGTTCAGCGACCTAACCTCTATTCACTAAAAATTGATTATCTCATTATACAGAATTCGGATAACATTTCCCTTTATTTCTAATGGAAATAGACTCACTAAAAAAACTATAAATATAAACTATGACTTATAATTAGTTTTTTAAAATTTCTAGTGATTTTCCAAAGTTGGAACAGGGGATCACGAAGTCACTCTGAACCAGTCTTACAAAAATTTAAATATCTCAGAATATAGACTTCCTTTGTGTGCTTTATTTCTTTCCTATGAAAATAGAGTCAATAAGCTTTAATTCTATATCTCATTCACTATTTAATTCCATTTCTACAATATTTAGTGATTTTTCAAATCCATGTCACTGCTGTTGTTTCCTAACTGTTCCATGGCCAACTCTTACTCTTTCATAATTTCTTTGCATCAAACCTCATCTAGGCATACATAATACCAAAACATGTTCTTATTTAGCTATATCATAAGTTAATCATTACCAAATATTCACATGTCATTCTTTAATCATATCATAAGGATATACACACAAAATAGTCAAGTCCCTATACATGCCATAACTTAGTGTGAGGTGATCTTCGACGTCCTTACGATTTTTTGAGTTGGCTTTGCGATAGTATAAAAAAAAGAGAGAAAAGAAAGGGAGTAAGCATAAACCTTAGTAAGTTTGCATGTAAATAAATAACAATATTCTAAATGAATTATCAAGATAACCTGAACCTTTTGAACATGGACTTATCTTACCTTCCCTTTGGTACACTCTTTAAATTTTCCGTTGAACCATTTGGAATACTAAGGATACATGGGTACCTTTCCTTTTTAAACTTACCATTTCCATGTCTTGACATGGTCTTACATGGTATCCTTGCCTTATGAACTCACCATTGCCATGCCTTGGCATGATCTTACATGGGATTTTGCCTTATCGTAGTTTATGAATGTCATGTCTTGACATGGTCTTACATGATTTCCTTGCCTTGTAAAACTTACCAATGCCATGCCTTGGCATGGTCTTACTTGGTATCCTTAAACCTAATGTCATGACATTTGTATCCTACACATTCCTAAAGTTCAACAGGGACTTTTGAATATCATTTCTCCGTCAATTCTTGCTTGAATCATCAAGGAATAAATTTACAAAATAAATATATAGATGCTAAAAAATAACATCATTAATTATAAATAATAAAACATTGCATTTATTTACCGCAAACTTACCACAATACAAAATACGATCAAATATTTTGATTTAGTCCTCAACCTTTTTCTTTCCTCGGTCTAACCCCAAATTTCGTTCTTCTTGATTTATAATAGTAAATTTAACTTATTCAATATTTACATTTATCAAAACAGTCCTTAACTCTAACTTTTACAAAATTATGATTTTGCCCCTAAACTTTTGCATATTTACACTTTTTCCCCAAGGCTCGAAAATGAAACTTTATCCCTAGTTCTTATGTTTTATGACACACTGATCATTTATTTACCTACGGCAACATCAAATTCCCACTCTAACATGTACTTATGACCATTAGGTATTTTTACCGATTATGTCGTTTTACTCATTTTCGCTTAAAATCACTTAGCTCAAGTCGTTTAACATAATTTCAAGCTTCATATTCTACCATAAAACATCAAAATAAACACATTTAACCTATGGGTATTTTTCCAAATATGAACCCTAGGTTAAATTATTGCTAGAATAAGCTAAATCAAGTTACCGGGACTTCAAAAACGTATAGAACATTAAAAACGGGGCTTGGAATCACTTACTATAAAGCTTGGAAGCTTGACAAAACCCTAGCTATGAAGAACCCTTGAAATGTCGGCCTAATGAAGAAGATGGGCACATTTTGCCATCTTTTTCCCTTTTTTAATCTTTTAATTACCAAATGACTAAAATACCCTTCATTAAAACTTTAGTTATTTTTATCTATGTATGTCCATTTTTTTCCATGAAAACCTAATGGTCTAATTACCATTTAAGGACCTCTACTTCAACTATACTCTTCAATTTAATCCTTTAGCATCAAAAACTCATATTTATCAACTTTTGCAATTAAGCCCTAGTAGGAAAATTAAGCATGCTATCTATAAAATTTTCCATCGATACTCTAACACATGCATCTAATCACTCGGTAAATTATAAAAATTAATCAGAATAAACTTTTCTATCTCAGATTCATGGTTTCGCAACCACTATTCCATTTAGGCCTTATTTTGGGATGTTACACGTGGCCTAAGACACAAGCGTGTTACTAGCCGTGTGACGCACACGGCCTGTTCACACGGGCATGTGGCCCTTGTATGATTGAAAAAAATTCTAAGTTTTCTCAAAATTTCGTATGATATCAGTTTAATCTCGAACCACTTCTAAAGCATGTTTAAGGCCTCGTAGGCCCTTATAAGGGACAATGTAATTGTTTTGAATGATGTATGTGAATGAATGTTTGAGATTGATAAATGTAAGCTAAATGTTGTTTATTAATCGATAATGTCTCGTAACCCTATTCCGGTGTCAAATACTGGTTAGGGGTGTTATAGAATGACACAAAATAACCGTCATTAAATAAACATGCTACATAAATTAAATTTCTCTTAAAACGAGGTACATAAAACATGTCCTTTAAAGCAATATTCCTAAAATTATCAAAATGTAAAATAACTTCTCCCACTGTTTCGACTGAAATAAAGCTCCCATCTCTGATCTGCAATGAGAGGCTCTTGTTACGTAGACTTCTAGTTTTGTTGAACCCCTGTAAAGAAACACGCACATGGTTAGTGGCTGCAGAATCAATAACCCAGTTGTCAATTGATTCTTCCACTAAGCAAGCTTCAACCATAGAGAGTTCCATACCTTTTCCCTTTTGAGGTAGGAAATCCAAATACTCCTTACAATTTGATCTGAAATGCCCTTTCCTATTGCAGAAGAAACATTTTATCTTTTTAGGATTTTTTGACTTCTTAGCCTTCTTCCTATCCACACGAGCTGGAACCGAAGACTTAGTTGGTTTCTTCTTTCCCTTAGCTTTCTGCTTCCCTTTAGAGGATGAGGAGCCCACAACTAAGTTTGCCTCAGGTTTCTCCTGAAATGACTTACCATCATTCAACAACAACTCATAGGATTGTAATTCTTCATGAGCTAAGTCAAGGTAAGCTGCTTGTTCCCCAAGTTGTAAGTGGCCCTAAAACCAACAAACTTATTGGTTAAGGATTTGAAAAATATTTCAATATGAGTGTTCACGTCTAGTTCAGCCCTATTGTCCTCCACTTCTGTAAAGAATCCCATAAGCTTAAGCATATGTTCTTTGATAGAAGTATTGGGTTTCTGCTGAGAGTTCATCAAATTTGTAATAGCGGATTGTTGAGCCAATGCGACTTGGCCTTCGAGCAAATCCTCCAAATTTTTCATGATCTCTTTGGTAATACAAAAATTCCTCATGTTACTTTTGCAACACACTACCCATGCTCACTAACATATAACATCGAGCGATCGATTCAAAATCTCTCCAGCGATTTCTCATTTTAGGCTGAGGTTCAGGAGGGCACGTATCATCAAGAATGAGTTTAATTTATTCTCAGTAAGAATGCTAATAAGAGGAGTAGGAGACATATTTTAACTGAAAAAGAAAGATTCACTAATAACTATCTTTGTATTAAGCAAATATTTTCATTTTAGCAAAATATCAAGAATGCAGTATGATGCATGCATCTTGTATTAAAACATTGAAACAACATTTCTCCATTACTAAGATCATTCTTACACTAATCAACCATGTCACCTTGGGTCCCATGATTAACTAGCAAGAACATGGATTACATCTAATTAGTTCGTGAATCTTAATTCTCAAGACTCCACACAAACCAAAAACTATTTAATGTTTGACCATCATCTCTAGCTTAAATATCATTTCTTGGGAAACTATTTAATAAGAGATGATTGTAAGTGTGTAACCATTGACTCAATACCCATCATGAACATGCTTTCATTTGTGAGTTATCTTGGGAAGATCTCTCTGAGAGTCATGCATGATTAGTTATCCTTAAAAGTAAATCCCATTTAATGAACCTACATGATAAAGTTTACCTTGAGGTGCGGCCAGGATAAGAACTAGCTCGAAACTTTATCATGCTATCACTTAGGGACCATAAATTGAGGCCAAAGGTCTTGTTTAAAGACCTTCTCCCATTCAATATTTTAGAAAAAAAAATTGCAAGGTTTTTATCCCAAATTTCCATAATGATCATACAATAGTCCTACTGACATTCTTACCTAATCTATATGACATGCTTTCCATACATGCATGTAATACTATGATAATTTTATAATATTCACATTCATTCATACATAAGAATCAATCAATCATAGAAATAAATAATTTTGATTCTCCATAGTTTTTCTTTTAAGGAAAAAAACTAAAGAAGTGAATGTGAACCGTGCACCAAGTAGGGTCCCAGGAAAGAGAGGTGAGTAAAATTTGACCACATAAAAACCAAACCTTTCCTAGTTAGAGGCAATCCTAAACATGCACCTTTTCATTACCACACTTCTCATAGTAATCGAATAACCTAAAGAAGTGAATAGAACAGTACAACACATGTATTTTCTCATTACCACACTTTTTATATTTAATTGATCAACTGTGGATCATCTTATATATATATTACAATTATAACATTAAATAATATAAATATTATAAAAAATTATAAAATAGATATATAAGGAGATGGGTAATTAAAATTAAATTGTTTGCCAATGTTTCCATGTTTTTATTTCTAAAAAATAAGTTAAATAGTTCTTCGCCACAAGGCATTCCTTGGGTCTTCAACCGCCATGGTTCCATCTTCTCCTTGTCATGGACCTCTTCTGAAAAAAAATTACATTCAAGTCCTCTGTCCATTCTAATTCACAAGAAATTCCATGAACTAAAAAAATAGTCTTACGTGAAGATGATATCCACGTTCTATTTCCTCAGAACCACAACCTTGACAAAAAAATTATATAACAAATATATAATATCGCATTTATTCTCATATATAACTCAAAACATGCATAATATCTACATAATGTCACTTTCCATGTAATCAAATCATTCAATAAGAAGAGAAATTTATTTTGATTATCTGTTTATACTTATAAATAAAGCACAACCTAGCTCTAATACCAATTATTAGAAAATCGGGTTTAGAAAATGTAACGGAAAATATATATAGGGTAAAACTAGAGTTCTAAAATTTTATTCCAAAACAAGAACTTAGTTGTGGTACCTAAAGTAATAAATACTTAATCAAAATTGTACGTTATCGATTCATCTAGGATGAACACTTCGACCGGGTAGTCTTCTTCGCTATCCTCAAGCTCATATTTGCCGAGTGTGGGCTCGCTTTGAATTAGAAAATTTTTCAAAAATTATCAGTGGGTTAATTTCGTACTTTTTTTAAACTTTTGGGTCAAGTTAAATATCTCTAGAAATTTTTTGAAAAAATTTCTTCAGAGAATTTTCTCTCTACAACTTTATCTTGGATTCAAGTGTGTCTAAATAATAACCACCAAAGACTCACCATTGTCAAGCATTTGTCGGCCACGAGAATGCCATCGTCCCAGCCACTAGCACCCTAAGCTAGTTTGATTATTGCGATTTAGTTTGGGCCAGTGACAGCCTGAATGATCTAGTTCACTCACCAGTTGGTCCATCGGTCTAATTTCACATACTAGACTCGGTTTGACTAGTTTTTGGGTCTTGGTCTCGGTTTTAGGCTCCCATGTCCAATTTACGATCTTAGGTCCAATTTTTAAATTTAATTATCCATTTGTTTGACTTTAAAATTAATTTTTTTTAAAAAAATCATATTAATTTGATTAATTTAATTTTGCTTTATCAAAATTAATTTTCCCAAAAATCACATAGATTTTCCAATTTAATTTTTCAAGAAAATTCTTTAATCAAATCTCAATTTGAATAATTCTTACGACTGCCCAATCTAAGTCCACATCGAACAAATCAACTCAATTAAATTATTTCTAAAGTCGTATAATTTCCTTCTGATTTAAATGCAATCCAATCGAGCTTTTGTTGAGCTAGTAGAGGCACGAATCAGACATATACAATTAGGCTCTAATAATTGCAATTATGTCCAAAAGCATCATTCCGATAATTCGCAATTTCTTAATCATGGAGTTAGTCCACAATAAGTACCATAATTGAAAACTCCTTATCGTATACTTTTTACGAAAGCAATTCATCCAACTGCTTTGCGAATGATCTCGTCATGTATGTTTTACCATCATATGATATCCTTGATTCCTTTGAGTTAAATCTGTTCACTCAATACAATTCTATTTTATCTTATTGTCACCATTGTGTCCTCTTAATGATTAATATGATCATTGTCAACAAATAACTATGATAAATTGCTTGCTCGAGAATAAGCAACCCGTGGCCACGTTCCATATTTATCAATCCATACATTGCCAATGAGAGGATATCGTTAACTTTTTAATTGAGCTGTGAATTCCACTGTTGCTAGTAAAGCCATGCCATACACAAGTCATGTACTCAACATACCGACTATCAACTCGATCATCTTTAAAGCATAAGCCTTCAATTATATTAATTCACAAAAGTTACATACGCATGGTTAGTGACTAACTCAGGATTTAGGTAAATCACACCATGAACGTCACAAATAAATTAATTCACAAACAGATTTAGAATTAATTCATCTTCGATCCAGTCTAATGTATCATTCTTCCAAAGAATACACCTATGTCCCTACCCGTGGAGTCAATTGCTCCGATAGCCAAGACTAGCCATCTCTTCAATTGGATTTGTAGACAAGTATATAATCCTTCTCAACATTTGAATCAAATGCTCACTTTGATTCTTTTACAGGATTATGGACTCGTTTAGATTATCTACTAAAGTAAGTTGCCTTTCTCTCAATGTAAACGTTCTTGCAATGCCACTTATCATCAATTTGAACTTAGACAATCAAAAAAATGAATACTTGTTTGTCACAATTTCTCACCCAAAATTTTTACTAAGTTCTTGTACCAAACTTACATCCAAACACTAAACAATCCAAGCATTGAATTCAAGCAATTTATAACATCTAATATGATATATTGTTACATGCATTCATGCTTTTTATCTTACATTTTATAAGCATACTCATTTAACCTCTCTCAATCAATCAATAATAAACACTTATGTTATCTTCATAGAATAAACTTAATACATATATACATATACCAAAACATAATCATCACTAGCCATTCCAATGGCCAGATTATAATAATCATTTACATTTACATGCCAATATTATAACCCTAATTGATTTACCATATGTACTGATATAGGCCGATGGCTAGTGTGAGTGATCATCGCCTAGCTTCATGTCCAACGAGCTTTTGATTTACTATAAAACAGGGAAACGAAACTAAGTAAGCATCACATGCTTAGTAAGTTCGTATAACATGGTACTTACCATTCATTTTATTTTGAGGTAACTATGCAAGGCATATTCAATCAATTTTGACCTCAAGCCCTATACATATCCTCATTGCCCTTACTAGTCATATATTCCATAATAACATCAAACATATGTGGGCTCAACAACGATCAAGATTCTAGGCACATATGCTTTCCACAACATGTATTCATTTAACATGTACAAATCATCTCTTTATATTATGAGTATAATTTCATATAATTCATCTCAAGTTCAAATTATTTCATATCAGAACTTTACTCATATTACTCAAAATATCAAAATGTCACATGAGTAATAGTACACTCAAAGTGTACAAGTCTATAATCAAGGATGAACATATTCATCAAATGAATTCCATGTACAAATATCATCATCTCATGATTTCATATATCAATTGTCATGTATCCACATTTTCATGTATTTCAGACAAATACGTGTAATGACTTATTTCTTATTCATATCTTCTCATGTTAAGATTTTTACCCGTTGAATTTTATTCGGAATATCGATGGATACATAGGTAGTACACTCAAGGTGTACAAATCAGGTTTCGTCAATTCATGTCCAATGGTACCCATAAGGTACTATATCAGAGAGTGCACTCTCGAGTCATACATGTATACAACAGGATTACCAGTCTAGGCTAAATCCTGTTTCCAATATATATTAACTCAATAGATCTTAGTCAGGATTACCAGTCTAGGCTAAATCCTTTTTATGACATATGCTCTAAGAGCTTGATCTGGATTACCCGTCCGAGCTAAATCCAGTCCATAACATATGCTCGAGAGACTTATTTCAGAATTACCCGTCCGCAACAATTGTAGGACCTTATTCATTTCGGGAAATCACATATCCATCGATTTTTCTTTTATTCAAACGGGATTTAACATTTTTCAAGCATTATCAAGCATGTGATTATTTCATACATCTATAACATTCATAATACTCAAATAAACACATTCCACATTCATTTCAAGCATAAAAGTAACAATTTTATCATTTATCATTTATTGGGTATTATCATTTATTGGGTTTTATCGGATATGTTTTCAATGTCATACATATATGATATTTATACAATTCATAAACACAACATTAAATTCAAGCATATAAATATACACAACTTAGTTACACGAACTTACCTCGACAAATGTTCATGTACATAAAATCTACTAATCCGACATTTTCCTTTTTTCCTCGTTCTAGCTCCGAATTTGGTCTATCCGAGCATCAATTTATCACATTTCATATTGAAGTGGACTCAATTTACATCCTAGGAAAAATAACCATTTTACCCCTAACTTTTCTATAAATTTCGATTTCATCCCTAGGCTTGGAAAATGTAATTTATGCAATTTACTCCCTATTCCAAGCCTAATCAAAATTTCAACATAAAATTTACAGCACATATAGAATTTTTCATCAATTTTCACAACTTTACATTTTAGTCCCTAAATCATGTTTTCATCAAAAATCACTTTGTAAAAGTTGTTTATCTATCAACAACCTTTCATTTTCTACCATAAATTAAAAATTTTCAACATATTCATCCATGACCTAATTTCCATACTTTGATAACTTTTCAAATTGATCCCCCAAATAGATAGATTAAGTTATCCCGGTTTCAAAAATATCAAAATTACTAAAAATGGGACAAGAAAACTTACCTAATCAAGCCAAGAAAGGTTCTTATGTCTCTCCTAGGGTTTCCATGTATTTGGGGATGAAGATGACATAAAAATTATTTTTATTTCTATTTAATAATTTATCATCTTTTAATTATTTTGGTTTCCAATTTAGTCCTTAGCCTTTTTCTAATTTTCCATGGATGAATCATCCAAAAATATCTACTAACTTTTCATTAATGTCTAATTACCATATAAGGACCTCAATTTTTGAATTCCTTAGCTATTTAATCCGTCTAGCTACTGGAATTCAACTTTTTCATTTTATGTGATTTGGTCCTTCCCGTAATTAAGTACATAATTGGTAAAATTTTCTTATCAGAATTTTCACATGACATTTCTAACATAATACAGACAATATAATAAAATAAAAATAACTTTTATTTTTGGCTCGAATTTTTGGTCCTGAAACCACTTCCGATTTTACTGAAATTGGGTTGTTACAAAACAGTTACATGTCTATTACAATATGGACACATTTCCCAGCAAAATGCACCATAAATAAATCATTCAAACATTCTATCATGTCTTAAACACATTCATTATATGATATAAAATTAAATTCAAGCCTTAATCGAGCTTATGAAAGCTCTTTCATAAACCTAAGCATGAAATAGGATGAAATTATAAAGTTTTGAAAATTTTGGGCTAACGTCATGATGTCGCCAAACAGTTTGTTACATCACGACGTCAGGCCACTCGACTTCGTGATATCACATACTGTAGGTCAGCATTGCAACGAGGAAATGTGGTCGTTGGGACAAGAACTCTATTTTTGGTAACAAAAATTAGGCCATTTGGTACCTAGTTTGAGCCAAATTTCCAAACACTAAGTTTAGTCCGTAAAAACATGACATAACCTGCACAAAAACATACCAAAATACATACCAAGCATCAAATTGTCCATCCAAAGTAAACATTGCACATTCTCAACCTACAGTTTTTAAACAACTAATGCATAAGCTCAATGAGCTCAATAAGTACACAAGGATAATCTTACTAATCATATCCTTTATTAATGTAGAGCTCCCCAAGAGTATTCATTTTAAAGATTACATATGCCACATTTTAATTATGACTAGTGGCTTCAATTCTTAGTGCCAAATTGTAAGAGCTCTACTTACAATCTAATGGTTTAATAGTCATATATATTATGAAGTTCAAACAAATAACTCTTAAGAAGCGCTCAAGTAAAATTTGATCAAGAATACGATTGGTATGACCTCTTTATATATATTTCTCTTAGAGCTTATTTTGTCTCATACAAATAGATAATTCTTATGTTCATATTCACATATTATCTAGGGCATTAAAACTCAAATCTTTATCTTATGACCATATTCATATATATAGGTTGGTTCATGACTTCCCACTTTATTGTCGTTCACTAATTCATTTAGCTTAATTATTTACACATAATGTCTATTTATGATAAAAGATTAAAGCATAATATCTCAACATATTTCATGATTAACACATTGCTTGATCCACTTATGAATTAACTTATTTGGTTAATATTCTTCAATATACACCACTTAAGTCATATATAATATATAAATTCATAAGGCAATATTAATATTAAGATGTTAACTTATTTCATCCATTGTAAACTCTAGCAAAATGACTCAGGTGCACAGGAAGTGCTTAGCCTCGAAAGCACGCCAAACGGAATGAAAGTGTAAAACACGAAGACATCCTAAAATGAGATTGAGTGCTTAGCCCAAAGGCCAACAGAGAATGCACATAATATGTGCAAGTACTGATGGCAACATAACTCCAAACATATCAAAACTGTGACAGCCCAAAATTGACCCTAGTCGGGAAGTGGTTTCGGGACCGCTAAACCGAGTCACAATAATAATTAGATGTTATATCCTATGTTTATTTCATGTGAAAGTGCATGTGTGAAAATTTTTGCAAATGCTATAGGCTAATTTGTAGTGGCCAAATAACTTATAGTATGAAATAGGTGGATTTGCATGTCAAATTTCCCACCTTAAAACAAGGTGGCCGGCCATGATGGGCATGATGAGCAATTGTGCAATTTTTTTTTATGGAAATTATGGCATAAGTATGGCACAAATAAAATATGTTAATTTGTGTCATAAAATGTTGGGATAAAACAAATAAAATAAGGGGCATGGGCATAAAATAATGAAAAGGAGTATGGTGAATACAAAAAAAAAAATGTGTGTGTAGTTGTTTGTCCCCCCCCCATTGCCGTGAGCTAAACAAAAGAAAGGAGAGAATTTTTGTTCATCCTTTTCTCATCTTCATACTTGCCGAAACTAGAAAGAAAAACAAAGAAAAAAAAATTTCTCATCCTTTGGTTCATCCTTGGCCAATAATTTTAAGGAGGAAGGAAGAAGAAAGGTGAAGAGGTTCGGCCATGCATGTAGCTAGGCTAAGGTATGTTTGATGATGTTCCATGAGATGCATGCATGTTTTAGTTGTTAGCTTGAGTTCTACCTAGCCCATGGTCTAAATCTTGCTATGTGATGGAAATGACATTTGACCATGGATGCATCATTCTTGGTTGATGTTTGATGTGGTGGTGATGAGGCAAGAGGATGAGTTAAAATTCGGCCTAGGTGGAGGTTGTGTTAATGCCATTGCATGCTACATATGAAGTTTGTTAATGATGCATGTGATGATGACTTGATGATTCTTGAACCTCCTTTTTAGCATTTTTGTGTGAGCACATATGTGCATTGGTTGCTAAATGGAGAAGAATCGGCTAGCAAGTTGTGTGCTAAGGCCGAATGTAACTTTGCATGTTAATGAGCAATGCATGTGTTAAATTGATGGAAAGGGGGAGGATGCTTTACTAGTGTGTATATGTGTGTATTAAGTGTTGAAATCGACCCCAAAAATAGACATGCATATTCGGCCAAGGGGGAAAAATTAGCTAATATGTTGTGTTGATGCATGATTTCACATGTATGTGACTTTAATGTCTAATGTATAAATATGGGCTAAGTGCCTTGTGTTCATCTTTTCGATGCCTAAATGATGAAATCAATTTATTTGTTTAATTAAGCTCAAGAGCAAAGGGGAAATAGATCCGATAAAGGGAAGGAAAAAGTGGTCGAATAGTTAGCGGAATCGTTCGACAACACCCGAGGTAAGTTCTTGAGTAAGAGAGCTTAAATTACGATGTGATTAAATCATGTTTTAAGCAAATGAAAATCATGCTCTATGTGTGGCTATTGAGCCGAATGTGCAAGGATGATATGTGCCTTGTGTTTGAGTTTTGCAAATGAAAATGAAATACGAATGTGCCATGAATTATTGTTAGATGTGCATGATTAATTGAATGCTGTCCGGGCTAAGTCCCGAAGGCTTTGTGCTAAGTGACTATATCCGGACTAAGATCCGAAGGCATTTGTGCGAGTTATTAATTCCGGGTTAAGTCCCGAAGGCCTTTGTGCGAGATACTAATTCCGGGTTAAGTCCCGAAGGCATTCGTGCGAGTTTTAAAATCCGGGTTAAGTCCCGAAGGCATTGTATGAGTTACTATAACCGGGCTATGTCCCGAAGGCACTTGAACGAGGAGCTATATCCGGTTAAATTCCGAAGGTACGTGATTTTGGTAATGAATGAGCTTGCTGTAAAATTTCAGCTAATACTCGAAAAACATCCCAATATTGGGATATGTTACGTATGTGTTGAATTTAATCGAGCCCTTACAAATAAATATTCGCTCAGTTGATGAACGAGCTACCGGCCTTCGGCTAAGTTGGTCTTTTGTGTATGTACATAAGGGTTAACGTTGTGAAGTAAGTTTGATATCGGAAAATTGTGTATTATGAAATATTCCGTTTAGCTAAATGTGTGCTATTCTTTCGTTATGCTGGAATTCCTTGCTCAAAACTTACTAAGCATAAATTGCTTACTTCGTTCCATTGCTCCTCTGTTTTATAGATTTTTGGTTCTCCAGCTATCGGACTCGGGATCTTGAAGTCGAAGTCGCCCACACTATCAAAGGCTCTTTTGGGTACTCTTTTGGTTGAATTTTGATATGGCATGTTTAGGACGACCCATTGTTGTTTTTCGAGTACTTTATGTGATGTATAAGTTTTGGATAGCCATGTGAAAATGGCTTATATGTGTTTAAGTATAATGTTATAATCATTTAGTGTGGATATGCTTGACAAGGATTGGCCACGGGGATGGTTAATCACTTTCATAAATTGTGCTATGTATGCAAAAAGGGCTAGTTGAACCATGAAATAGGTAAAGCCTACCTTAAAGGTAGATGCTGACAGCATCAGTGACGTAGATTTGGAAAATCACTAAAAATAGTAGGAATGGAATTAAATAGTGAATAAATTATGTAAACAAACCTTGAAGAATCTACTTTCATAGGAAAGTAACGAAACAATCATAAGGACAGTATGTTAAGAGATATTAAGGTTCTCGTGAGACAGGGTCAGAACGGGTTCTGGGTTCCTTGTTCCGACTTTGGAAATTGATTATAAATTAACCAGAGATAATTAGGAGTCATACCATATATGTATAGATTCCTCTCTGAATCTAGTTTCTATAGAAACAAACAGCATCAGTATTGGAGCTCTGTACAAGGAGATATCCAAGTTGTAATGCGCAAAGGTCAGGGTAGTCGATTCCTGTAACATGGGAGACTTTAACTAATAAACTGTACTAATTGGCCCGATCAAAAATTCTAGAAAAAAATATGTAGATGGGCATATGAGTCTAGTTTCAGGGAAAAATCACGAAACTGATTTTCGAGTTGTGAAGCTCAAGATATGATTTTTAAAGCGACTAGTACACAGATTGGGCAGTGTCTGGAAATTTTTCAAAGTTTGTTAACACCTCGTGTTCGACTCCGGTGTCGGACTCGGGTTCGGGGTGTTACAAAAACTCTATATCTAATCCCTATTGGCATGCCAACATATCCTAATTATTCCACTAAGTTTAGTATGGCATATAATAATAGTTAACATACATCAATTAAGGTCGTTATCAAATTATCAATTATACAAAGTCCTTTTCATAATTCACAAAGTCTAAAGCATATTTAGGCAATCCCTTGCCTAATGCCACATATAGGCACTGACCATTGCCAAACGTACGAACATTTGACTAGAAAATACTACACCAAAAATATATTAAATAAATCAACAGTGTCCACAAGTATACGAGTCAAATTATTATATAGATGTGTACAACAGAACACAAGAAAGTATTTCGAGGATTGTACCTAAAGGAGGACGAATTAAATCAGGAATTTACTTATACAATAACAAGTCTAAATAGTAATAATTAAAAATTATTTACGATAAATAATAAAATAGATAACAAGCATAAACAAGATAAACTAAAATAAATAAACAAACAACTAAATCAAAATTACATGCAAAAGATTAACTCGTTTCAGTGGTTGTAATTAACTAGTATTACCTTTCGGCCTATACTAATTAACTAATCGATAGGTAAACGCTTATCTCCCGACCTCACTTTCCTCGTCAAAATAAATCATGATTTTCTCAGCAAAATTATCTCCCGACCTTGTTTAACCTAGATTACTTTATAGGCTCGTCACTCCTAGGGTTTAAGCACACATAATTTAAAACTAGCTAATTCCTATGGGAAAACCACATTCTTCTATAGCAGCCCGATTTTGGGGCTAGTCGGAACAATGGTTTTGGGACCACAAATTCAACATATAAAAATTTATTTTTATTATATTTTTATGGTCTATAGTTTCATGATTTCGTGAAAATTTCGTTTGAAAATTTTGAAGTTTGGGCACTCAATTTAGTAAAAAGGAGTAAATTGTAAAAAAGTGCAAAAGTTGAGTTCTCCATGCTAGAGGTGTCCAATTGCTATGAGATTTTAAGTTAAAGGTATTCATATGATAATTAAACCATTTTTTAAGTTAGTGGACAAAAATGGACATGGTGAGATAAAATTTTAAAGTTTGGCAAAAATGGCATTTTGGTCATTTGGTTAATAAAAGAATAAAAAGGGAAAAATCAAGAAAACATTTTTCCATCTTCTTCTCCAAGTTGCAAAATTTAGAAGTCACCAAAATTTGTACATCCTAGCCCCGTTTTAATGCTCTTTACGTTTTTGAAGTTTTTGAAGTCGTATTCACTCGATCTTTCCATTTCTACCATTTTTTGTAGGGTTCATGTTTAAAAATTTACCCATGTGTGACATGCATGTATTTTGATGTTTGATGGAAGATATTGTATGTTTAAGGTGTGATAAACAACTTTTACTAACTGATTTTTACTGAAAATGTATAAAAATGACCTATTTGTAAAAAGTTGTAAAATCGGTCGTAAAAATCTGATTTGATGAAAAATCTGGGCTGATATGAGCATGTTTATGGTTTGGCTAGGCTTGGGTAACAAAGAAATTAAATGCACTTCATTTTACGAGCCTAAGGACAAAAATGTAAATATGTCAAAGTTTAGGGGAAAAAGTGTAATTTTTGCCATAATAGGATTTTTGGGCTAATTTGAGTAATGTGAACATTAAATAAGCTAAATTTTCTATTATATATAAAGAAAAACAAAGTTTGGACCTTGATCGGGGAAAGAACAATGTGTTTGACGATTAGATCCTTTTCTATTATTTTTGTACCAAGGTAAGTTTGTATGTAAATAATGGATTATTATTTATGCTTTAATTGTGTTATTATTGTATGAATTGTGATTTACTCTTTGAATGAATTTGACAAAGTTCGACAAGCGAGAAAATCCCGGTTGAACCTTAGGAATAGTTAGGATACAAATGTCATGACATTAAGGTTAGTTGAGATTACGTGTAAGACCATATTTGGGATATGGCATGATATGAGATTTCATGTAAGACCATAGATGGGCTATTGGCATCGATATGAGATCCCATGTAAGACTATACCTGGGATATGCCATTGGTATGGTACTATGTGTGTGAGATTTCCCGAGTATCCTTTCGTATTCCAAGTGGTTTAACGGGAAACTTAATGGCAAAGTTTAAGTTGTGAAAGACTATGGTATCTTCTGAAAGATTATGGTAAGTTACAAGTTTGGTACAGGCATGTACATAAAACTCATGCTTAATAAGCTCGATATGTGATAAACCTACAGTATGGTTTGATTGAGTAAGTTATGATGTTAAGGTATTAATAACATCTATGCTAAGCTTGATTATGAAATTTACAATAACATTTATGTTAATTTACTGCATGTTAAATATATGTTAAAGTGTGTTTATGATGCCTATTATTTGCATAGGAACTTACTAAGCTTTAAAGCTTGCTCCCCTTTCTTTTGCCTTGTCTTATAGTGTCACATAGCCAGCTCGGGGATCGAAGACGGTCGGATATCCATTCACACTATCAAATTATCATTTTGGGTACTTATGATTACATTATTTTGAGTTATGGCATGTATAAAGACTTGGTCATTTTGTTGTGTGTCATATTCGATTTGGCCAAATGTGTTAGCTTATAATGGTTGATGATTCATTTTGTAAATGGCCATTGAAATTGGCTAATATTGGTTAAGCATATATGAATATGAAGATGCCTTTCATGAATATGGATTTTGCATAGTTTAAGATGATAAGTATAAGATGTTGTATGTGATAGGAAATAGTATGTAATTGATGTGTGGATGACTTTGTTGTGGCTGAATTGGTTGTATGTATATACTTGGATTTGTGTTGCTTGTTGTTGTGTATGTTGGTGCAAGTAAGAATGGAAAAATGGCTTGGTAAATAGCCTTATTTTTGTCCACACGGGTAGACACACGAGCGTGTGTCTAGGCCGTGTGTGACACACGGCTTGCCCTGTGGGTGTGTGATCCGATCGTGTGTCCCCTGCAAATCTTGAATTTTAGTTTTAAATTGGCCACACGGGCAGAGACATGGTCGTGTTTCTCAACCGTGTGAAGGGCATGGCCCAGGGACATGGACGTGTGCCCAGGGCATGTGAAGTCTGCACCTATTTTATGAAAAATTATGAAAATTAAAGTGCCCACACGGCCTAAGCATATGGCCGCGTGACTCCAATTTGTTGATCATGTCATAAGTAGAGAGTTACACGGGTTTGAGACAGTAGCGTGTGTGATCACACGGCCTACCCACACGGGCATGGCCCAAGCCACACGGGCGTGTGACCCCTGTTTTGGAGAAAAAAAATTTCTAAGTGTAGGGAAATTTTCTAAAGTTCTCAGGCTACTCCCGAGTCACTGCTAATGCATGTTTTGGACCTTGTAGGCTCATTTAAAGGACAATATGAATATTTTTGAAAAGTTTTAAATTTGAGTGGAAATTCATGTCTCAGTTTTGAATGTTTGTTTGAGTTTAAGTCCGATAATGCCTCATACCTTGTTTTGGCATCGGATACGGGTAAAGGGTTTTACATTTTGTGGTATCAGAGCTATGGGTTAGTCGATTCTCGGACTAGCGTAGCGTGTGTAAGAGTCTAGCTATATATGCCATAAAAAAACTCTGATAGTGTGATGACTTCTAACAATTTTAAATTGTGTTTTCATATAGTAAAGGATCTAAATCAAGCTGAGGCTGATGAAGTCGAAAGTAATGTGTCGACTCCCTCTCAAAGGATAGCATCGTTTGATGGCAGACCCCCTGTGGTTAGTCAAGGAGAAATAGCCAGGGAAACCTTTCTCCGTATGATGAATAAGTGGTATACAGAATTTGTTTGAACAAATCTGAATGCCCAACCTCCTCCACCCTCACCTATTCCTCGACCGATTCTCGTAGCCCACAAGGTATGCACTTTGTAAGAATGAATAAGCCTCGGTTGATAAGATCCAGAAGCATGGGGCTGAATATTTCTGAGCTAAAGTAGATGATGATCCCGATAGAGCTGAGTTTTGGCTCAAAAACTCCATCAACGTATTTGATGAGTTGTTTTGCACACCATATGAGTGTTTAAAGTGTGCTATCTCACTTCTGAGAGATTCTGCATACCATTGGCGGAATACACTTATATCAGTAGTTTTGAGAGAAGGGGTCACATGGAACTTCTTTCAGGAGGAGTTTCGTAAGATGTATATTAGCCAATGGTACATCGATCAGAAACGTAAAAAATTTCTTGAGCTGAAATAGGGTCGTATGACCGTAACAGAGTATGGGAAAGAATTTGTCAAACTGAGTAAGTATGCTCGAGAGTGTGTTTCCACTGAGGCCATCATGTGCAAAAGATTTGAGGATGGATTGAATGAATACATTCTTGTGTTAGTTGGGACCTTATAGCTGAAAGAGTTTATGGTATTGGTTGAACGGGCTTGTAAGGCCGAAGAATTTAATAAAGAGAAGAGGAAAACTGATCTTGAAACTAAAATTTGAGGAAAAGACCGATGAGTAAGTCGTTTCCATCTCAGTCCAAGATTTGTATTCCCGTTCGAATTTTTCAGCGAGATATTCTTGCAGAGATCATGAGAAACAATATTCAAGTTTTAAATCTCAAGTCACCTCAATGGCGAGTGTGGGCAATGTAAAGTCTAACAGACTCAAATGTCAGTAATGTGGTAGATGTCATCCCGGCAAATGTAGAATGAATGATCGGGCTTGTTTTAAGTGTGGTTCTCAAGATCATTTTATCAGAGATTGTCCAGAGATGGCAGGGAAAAAGAAATTTCAAAGTGTAAGGCCTAGTAATACTGCTTCTACAGGAAGGCCCTCGAGGAATATTGGAAATGGAGCTACTAGTAAAGGGTGTGACTAAAGATACAACCATGAGATCGGAAGCGAGAGCACCGGTGAGAGCCTATGCCATCTGTACTTACGAAGAAGCAACGTCTCCCGACGTTATTGCTGGTACTTTTCTCTTTATGATACTGATGTTATTGCACTGATTGACCTTGGATCTACTTATTCGTATGTTTGTATGAATTTGATAAATAATAAGAAATTGTCTGTCGAGTTTACCAAATTTGTGATTAAGGTGTCAAACCTTTTAGATAAGCATGTTTTAGTTGACAAAGTATGCAAGAAATATCCTTTGGTGATTAGAGGTTACTATTTTCTGGCTGACTTGATGTTGTTGCCATTTGATGAGTTTGATGTTATTTTGGGTATGGAATTGCTGTCGTTACATGATGCTATAGTAAATTGTAGATAGAAAGTTATTGAATTGAAATATGAAAATAGTGAAATTCTTGGGGTTGAATCAGATGAGTCAGATAGATTGCCTGTGGTGATTTCTTCAATGTCAGCTCAGAAATGTATAAGAAAAGGGTGTGAAGCTTACCTAGCTTATGTGTTAAACACAAAAGAGTCTGAATTGAAAATTGAACCAGTGTCGGTGGTGTGTGAATATTCAGATGTTTTTCCAGAGGAGTTGCCAGGATTGCCTCAAATTAGAGAAGTTGAGTTTGGTATTGATTTAGTTCTGGGAACTTCACCAATATCAATTGCTTCGTATAGGATGGCTCTGACTGAGTTAAAAGAATTGAAAGCTCAGTTGCAAGAATTGACAGATAAGGGATTCAGGAGACCAAGTTATTCTCCCTAAGGTGCACCAGTATTATTTGTGAAGAAGAAAGACGATTTTATGAGACTTTATATAGATTACCGATAGCTTAATAAGGTAGCCATAAAGAACAAGTACCCATTTCTGAGAATAGACGACTTGTTTGATTAGTTGAAAGGAGCAACAGTGTTTTCCATGATTGATTTAAGATATGGGTTTTACCAATTGAGAGTTAAAGAGTCAGATGTGTCGAAAACTGCTTTCAGAACAAGGTAGGGGCACTACGAATTCCTCATCATGCCTATTGAATTAACTAATACCCCTGCCATTTTTATGGACTTGATAAACCAAATTTTCCGACCATATTTGGATAGGTTTGTAGTTGTTATTATTGATGCTATACTGATTTATTCTCGTGATGAGTCCAAATATGTCGAGCATTTGAGAACTGTATTGCAAACTTTGAGAGATAAGAAATTGTTAGCTAAATTCAGTAAAAGTGAGTTTTGGCTCCGAGAGGTCAGATTTTTGGGACATATCATTTTAGGTGATGGTATTCTGGTTGATCATAGTAAAATTTCGGCAATTGTTGATTGGAAATCACCAAGAAATGTATCTGAAGTTAGAAGCTTTTTGGGCATAGCCGGTTACTACCGCCGATTTGTCAAAGGGTTTTTGATGATTGCTACTCCTATGATGAGATTGTAGCAAAAAGATGTCAAATTTGAATGGTCCGAAAAATGTCAGCAAAGTTTTGAGAAGTTGAAGGCATTATTAACTGAGGCACCGTTTTAGTGCAACCTGAACCGGGAAAGGAATTTGTAATTTATAGTGACGCGTCACTGAATGGAGTGGGATGTGTGTTGATGCAATAGGGCAAAGTGATGGCTTATGCCTTGAGACAGTTGAAACCACACGAGAAAAATTATCCAACGCATGATTTAGAATTAGTCGTTATTGTGTTTGCATTAAAAATTTGGAGACATCATTTGTACGGTGAGAAATGCCATATTTTTACTGATCACAAGAGTTTGAAATATTTGATGACTCAGAAAGACTTAAATTTACGGCAACGAAGATGGCTTGAGTTACTGAAAGACTATGAGTTGGTGATTGATTATCATCCAAGTAAGGCGAACGTAGTTGCAGATGCCCTGAGTAGAAAATCCTTGTCTGCCTTGAGAGAAATGAACACGAGGTTGACTTTCTCCGATAATGATTTGATTATAGCTGAGTTGAAAGCTAGACCATTATTTCTTCAGCAAATTTGTGAAGCTCATAAATGTGACAGTGATTTGCAAGCCAGGAGATCTCATTGTTAATCGGTTAGTGATTTAGAGTTTTATGTCAGATCTGATAATTGTTTGATATTCCGAGGTAGAGTTTGTGTACTGAAAAATGATAAACTTATGCAGAAAATTCTTCATAAGGCACATAATGGTTGTTTATCTATGCATCCAGGTAGTACGAAAATGTATAATGATTTAAAGAAATTGTATTGGTGGTTGGGTATGAAACGAGATATTTCAGAGTTTATTTCGAGATGTTTGATTTGTCAACAAGTGAAAGCCGAACACCAAGTACCTTCTGGTTTACTTCAGCCAGTGATGGTACCTGAGTGGAAATGGGATAGAATCACGATGGATTTTTAATGGGTTTGCCTTTAACTCTGAAAAAGAAAGATGTCGTATGGGTTGTGGTTGATAGATTGACAAAATCAGCTCACTTTATACCGGTACGAATTGATTACTCACTTGATAAGCTAGTTGAACTGTCATTTCTGAGATTGTGAGGTTGCACGGGGTACCTATTTCTATTATTTCGAATAGAAATCCGAGGTTTACTTTGCGGTTTTGGAAGAAGTTGTAACAAGCTTTGGGTACGAAGTTGAACTTTAGTACCACTTTTCATCTGCAAACCGATGGCCAGTATAAAAGAGTAATTCAGATTCTCGAATACATGCTCTGATGTTGTGTTTTAGAATTCAAGGGTAGTTGGGAAAAATATCTACCATTGGTTGAATTTGCCTATAACAACAGTTTTCAGTCGAGTACAAAAATGGCACCTTATGAGGTGTTGTATGGCCAAAATTTCCGAACTTTATTGTACTGGACAGAGTTCAGAGAGGATCAAATTCACAAGGTTAACTTGGTTAGAGAAATCGAAGAAAAAGTAAGGGTGATTCGTGATTCCTTGAAAGCAGCTTCAGATTGACAAAAGTCATACGTAAATTTGAAAAGAAAAGAGATTGAATTTCAGATTGGTGACAAAGTATTTTTGAAAGTATCTTCGTGGAAGAAGATTCTCATATTTGGCTGTAAAGGCAAATTGAGTCCACATTTTATTGGGCTATATGAGATTATTGAAAGAATAGGACCAGTGGCATATCGATTAGCGTTACCAACAGAGTTGGAAAGAATTCATAATGTGTTTCATGTGTCGATGTTGCGACGATATCGTTCTGATCCTTCACATGTGATTTCTCCAATAGAGATTGAGATTCGACCGAATATGATGTACGGTGAAGAACCGATTAAGATCTTAGCTCGGGAAGTTAAACAATTAAGAAATAAAAGTATAGCCCTAGTGAAAATTTTATGGCAACGACATGGGGTCGAAGAGGCTACGTGGGAACCAGAAGAGGCTATGAGAAAACAGTACCCGAACTTATTTTTTGGTAAGATTTTCGGGGACGAAAATCCCTAAGAGGGGGAGTTGTAACAGCCCGATTTTAGGGCTAGTCGGAACAGTGATTTTGGGACCACAAATCTGGCATAGAAAAATTTATTTTTATTATATTTTTATGGTCTATAGTTTCACGGAATGTTTTCGTGAAAATTTCATTTGAAATTTTGAAGTTTGGGCACTCAATTTAGTAAAAAGGACGAAATTGTAAAAAGTGCAAAAGTTGAGTTCTACATGCTAGAGGTGTCCAATTTATATGAGATTTTAAATTAAAGGTTTTTATATGATAATTAAACCATTTTTTAAGTTAGTGGACAAAAATGGACATGGTGAGATAAAATTTTAAAGTTTGGCAAAAAAGGGTATTTTGGTCATTTGGTTAATAAAAGAATAAAAAGGGAAAAATCAAGCAAAAATTTGTCCATCTTCTTCTTCAAGTGTCAAAAATTAGAAGGTCACCATAGCTAGGGTTTCTTCAACTTTCAAGCTTTATTGTAAGTACATCCTAGCCCCGTTTTTAATGCTCTTTACGTTTTTGAAGTCGTATTCACCCGATCTTTCCATTTCTACCATTGTTTTGAAGTAGGGTTCATGTTTAAAAATTTACCCATGTGACATGCATGTATTTTGATGTTTGATTGAAGATATTGTATGTTTAAGGTGTGATAAACAACTTTTACTAAGTGATTTTTAGTGAAAATATATAACAATGACCTATTTGTAAAAAGTTGTAAAATGGGTAGTAAAAATCTGATTTGATGAAAAATGTGGGCTGATGTTAGCATGTTTATGGTTTGGCTAGGCTTGGGTAACAAAGAAATTGAATGCATGTAACACTCCTTACTCAAGTCCAACACCGAGAAAGGATACGAAGCATTACCGGTCTTAAACACAAGCAAACATACAAAACTGGGCCATAAAATTTCGCTCAAATCAAATTCATTCATACATATGCAAATTATCCCTTATATGGGCCTACGAGGGCTAAAACATACATCAGGAGTAGTTCGGGACTAAACCGAGAACTTTAGAAAACTTTAGGAAAACTTACAAAATTTTCATGAAACAGGGTCACACGCCCGTGTGTGTAGGCCGTGTGGTCACACACGCCCGTGTGGCTTGGGACTCGTCCATGTCCTCAGCCCATGTAACGCTCTGCTTATGACGTCATCAACACAATTAGGGTCACACGACCAAATCACACGCCCGTGTGCTTAGGCCATGTGGCAAATTAAATTCCAAAAATTAAGTGCAGACTTCACACGACCTGGGCACACACCCATGTCCTTCACACGGTTGAGACACACGATCGTGTCTCTACACGTGCGTTTACTCCTAGGCATTCTATTTTTCCTATTTAGGGTGCAGGGGACACACGCCCATGGGGCAAATCGTGTGTCACACACGGCCTAGACACATGCCCGTGTGTCTACGCGTGTGGACAACTTTGAGGCTATTTGAAAAGTCATTTGCCACCCTTAAACACTCACATACATAATCTCACTTCATGGCATGCAACATAGCTTATTTAGTCACTCAAATACTCACAATCATGATTAATCCATGACTTTGTAATGTCAACATATCACATGATCAAACCATCATGCTTTTATATGGTATTCCATACCAATTTCATATTTATTCAACCTTAATAACCTACTTTCAAGTTACTCAATTATACCATAGCTATGGTCATACCTATTAGTCCCAATTCATTCATTAAGCATATGTACCATTAATTACATCCATTACCAACAAGCAACCATGTGACAGCCCTAAAGTGACCCTAGTCAGAAAGCGGTTTCGGGATCACTAAACCGAGTCACCAAATTACTTGAATATGATATTTATTGTCTAAAATATGTGATTATGAATGTGTGAAAGTTTTAAGCTTCGATTTAGTAAATTGCATGTGAAATTAGTCAATAGGACTTATGTGTGACACTTTTGAAATGTGATAGGTTAATCTATGAGGATCTATTAGTGCATGTAGTCAAAGGGGTGGACTTGCATGTCAATTTCCCCCATTTAATTACTAGTGGCAGCCATGACAAAGGGTGATGGGCAAAACATGTCATAAAACATGTTGTGATAATGGTTTATGTTAGAAAAAAATAAAATAAGGAGTATGGGCAATAAAATAATAATGGGAAGGTAAATGATGACAAAAAAAAATGTGTGTGGTTGCCCCCCCATTGCCGTGAATTGAAAAAAAAAAGAAGTTCTCATGTTGTTGTTGGCCGAATGTGAGAAAGAGAAGAAGGGGGAAGAGCTTTCAGAAAATCGGCTATGGTGGGTTGCTAGACTAAGGTATGTTTGATGTTGTCCATGAGATTCATGCATGTTTTTAGTTGTTAGTTTGAGTTCTACCTAGCCCATGGTTTGAATCTTTGCTATGAGATGGAGATGATATTCGGCCATGGGTGTTGTCTTCTTGGTTGATGTTTGATGTTGTGGTGATGAGGCATGAAGATGAGTCAAGTTTCGGCTAAGGTGGTTTTGTGTTGATGTCATTTGCATGCTAAGTGTGAAGCTTTGTAATGATACATGTGATGGTGATTGATGACTCTTGGATTTTCTTTTTGGCATTTTTGAGTTAGACATTAAGTTCCTTGTGTAACCCATGACCAAAATTGAATGGTATGGTGTCTTGATGCATTCGGCCATGGTAGAAAGTAGATGTGAAATGGTAGTAAGGTGAAGTGCAAAATGTTAGTATTTGATTACTAGTGTATATATGCGCATTAGCCGAGTTTTGAACTTGAAACAAAATGATATATAATCAATACAAGTAACCATACTTGTAGGAAGTATTAAGCATATAATCGGCCTCAACATAGACATGCATATTCGGCCATAGGAAGAAGATTGGTGTTGCATGTATTCGGTTAGAGGCAAGC